>NC_066586.1:7623399-7923399 GCF_905475345.1 Vespula vulgaris | reverse complement strand
GGTCCATCGGTGTTGCGGAAGGTGGTGGCGACCTGTCTTCCCCTTCAATATCTAGCACAACGTTTCCAGTGTTCTTGCCGTTGCAAGAAATACCTTGTCTCTTCATTATCTCAACCTGGAAACATCGTAAACGTCTACGAAAAATGTCTGACGATCTTTGGATTGCTTATTTGAAGTGAAGATCAAGATCGATAAGTTTTGATGATTTTCGAAGAGTTTTAATTTGCTTTTTTTCTATCTTGGTATTACCTCCATTTGCCTCAGAAAGTTGGATGGTACCGTTCTGCCATTGACTTTGGCCATGTGCTGAACGATCACCTCTGCTTCGTCTATCCTGTTTTTGCTTAGAAGCCATCTTGGAGATTCAGGAATGATCCAGTAGTAACTGAAGAGAAGTACGAAGGGTACCGACGTGGCTAATGACAATGTGTACCAATGCCTTAACAAATAACCCTGGAAAGAAGATGCAAGTAATGTTTTAACGTTTACTTATTCATTTAACGTTAGGTTTATTCATTTACTTCAAAAGATTTATGTACGTTCGTCGAACGTTTCAATCAACGAGACGTTCTTTGGAACGATCGTAAATCTTGCTAAGATTGTTCAGTAATTTTATTATCTGTTTTTGATGAATTTACGTTTTCAAGTTTAACGAGTTGAGATTTTGATTATCTTTTCTTTTTCATGAAGTAATACTTAGAATGGAAATAATTAACGTTACACGATTAACAATAACAAATATTCATAACAATAATAAAAATTCATTTTCAATGTATTTCAAAACTTACCAGTAGTGCAAGAAGACACATTGCACTAGCGAAGAACATACAGATCACCATACCAGCAAAAGTCCTATATCTTGGACCCATTAATTCTAAAGCTAGAAATACAAAGTATATCAAATAATAATTGTGTTGAATAGAATATACCAGGGAAAATTATTTTTATTACCAAGTATAAAAGGTATCTGATAAATAGCAGGAAAAAAGAGGCCGTTCACCGTCCTCAACGCCGTGTAGATAACATAGTTAGGACTGAAGCTTGTGGCAATCGAGAAGATAACTTCTAAGAAGAGAATGGCGAAGATGGCCGTTCTTCTACCCCATTTGTCTGCGATCCATCCAAAGACAACGTTACCAAAGAGGCTCCCAACATAGAAAAATGTCGTTGACGTTGAAGGCCACCAACTGTTGTCACATACCAGGTCTAGCTATGTGGATGCACGATGCTGTTAAAATCCTGACTCTAACGTATATATTAATCAGCTGATTAATTTCTTTTAAGATATGTTTCATCCAAATGTTTGATCAACTTTTAGACATCTAATGTTTTAGATATTTAACGATTCGTTATATTTTATTGTAAGTATGTATGTATGTATTTACTGATTAAGTTTTAATGGCAGATCAGTTTGTTTTTATTTTACGAAATATAAGTATCAAAGACTATAGTTATCATGCATGTAATATGACAAAGAGGACACGAGTTATTGACCCTTATAATTTCGTAATTTTTTTCTCTTGCATATGGTGTAATATACCCGTATGTTAAGAACCTATTGCTATAAAATAAATGATAGGACTAGTTCTATCACTTTTTTGCTGAAATATTGAAAATATTGGATAGGTTTAATATTCGATGGATTAAAAACGATCAGTAAGTAAATCAACTATATTCTTGAATGAGCTTTACAACTCATGGTTTAAGTATTGATCAGAAATTCGTTTAACAAAAATTTCTAGTATAGACGTGTTAACCATAGTTTGTCAACAGTTTGAATTAGTTTAACGAAACTATTGTCTCTTATTTGCGATAAATATATATACGAACATGCATGTATATGTATAATCATGAACATTTCATCTAATTAACAAAATATTGTCATAATTTAACTGTGCCTAGATTCTCATAATAAAGCAAATACTCATTCACGATCATATCTGATACTTATTTAATTACATTTCTTTCCTACAAAATCCAATGTCAAAATTAATAAAAAGCAGAAATCAAATGGATAACATATTCTCTTCTGTTCATTGTTACTATTACATATTATTAAATAATCCTTAATAATCCTAATCAACTTAATTATACTTTTTCTTAAAATATTCAAAATCGAGTGTCAAAAATAATATAAAACAAACAATCAAAAATCGTTATATTATTATTAATAATCCTGAATTCCATTATTTAAAGATTATTAACAAATAATCATGTATTGTAGTTTTCTTTTCATGTGTACATTTGTTAACAAGATTGAGAAGTTACACGAAAATATCCACGATAGAAATGAAAGTGCGTCATCTTGAACGAGCAAAGCTTCTAAGAAGGATTCAAAGTATAAAAAGAGAATGGAGTAGGCACACGTGTGAACTCGATCGTCACACGCATCGTCATTCGTCGATCGTCAACGCGGCGTAACGCTGTGATTCGCGGCGATTCGTGGAGAGTCAAGAGAGAGAGAGAGAGAGAGAGAGAGAGAGAGAGAGAGACAAAGAAAGAAAGAGAGAGAGAGAGAGAGCGAGCGAAAGAGAGAGGTTGATGATGCGAGGGTGGAGTGGGGGATGGTTCTCTCTTCAATGGCGTCTGCTCGGCTCGCGCGTGCACGCGCGCTCGAAAGCTCGATAGATGATCGCGGTGTCGTCGACGCCGTGTATGCGTGTGTGTATGGGTGTGTTTCTTTGTGTGACTGTGTCGGTAGGCTCCCACAGTGAGAGGTGTCCATCACCCTCCGTTGACAGGAGGAACGTGCCTCGGCCGCTACCTCGCTGACCCCTCGCCATCGACCTTTCCAAACTCCCTATTGTCCTTCTCGCTAAACTCGATCGACTCTTTCGCGGCTCGCACGTTTGTACGCCATCGTTTCTTCACGTAACTCTCTTTCTCTTTTTTTCTTTTTCTCTTTCTTTTTCTCTTTCTATCTTTCTCTTTCTCTCTCTCTCTTTCTCTTTCTCTGTCTGTCTCTTTTTGTATCTTTCTTCTTTTCTCTTTCTTTCTCTTTTGATGTTTTAGGAAGACTGTTTTCTTGCCAATTGGTTTATCAATTAGTTTAGTTAATCTCCTTGATCCAGGTTCTCCTATGTATTCAGATATTTCAAAAAGAAATTTTACTAGATAGTTATTCGTTTATTGTCTTTAACTAAATTATTGAATTATCAAGTATAGTATAGTGATACTTGATTATTTGTTTTGTATTAATTTTGACATTTGATTTTTGATGTTTCAGGGTAAGTGTAATTTATTTGGTATCAAGTATTAATGGTTTATAATAATGTTTAATCGTGACAATGAAAAAGAATAAGATATCTATTTGATCCTTTGCTTTGTATTATCTGTAATGTTTTAGGAAAAATTGTAATTAAATTACTATCAAATATTAACGATATTTAATAATATATGATAATAATAATGATAATGAATACGAACGAGAATCTGCTTGATTCTTTGTTTTGTATTAATTTTGACATTTATTTTTGGACGTTTTAGCAAAACATTTAATTATATAGATATCAAGTATATTTTATGATAAATATAAAATCGCAAGGTATTGACGATATTTTATAGTATCAAATAAACATATATAACATATAATAATAATGAGTAAGAATAAGCTATCTCAAAACAAGTATGTCCCTTCTATTATTAAATAGATTTTTGTATTATAACAAAAATATGATCTCTATCATCAAATAACATTTTTACAAGAAAGAGAAAGAAAATTCTTTCTTCTCTCTTAATCCAAGAGGGACGATCAACGTTGTTCACGAAATATAACACGCTCTTTCCTGCATTCGCAGTTTCAAGCAAAGAAATATCATTTTATTCGTCGGTAAACATATTCAAATAAGCCAAATCTTAATTGAGTGTCTATTAGACCCCAGCAAATAAAGTTTCCCGGTGGGCGTTAATGGGTTTAACACGAACTTTGATTTAAGCAAATTGCCACTCACGGACTTTTAATGTCTGCGTGAAACGCAAAAGGTAAATTGCGTCGGGAAGACAGGAGCACTCGCGTATAATAATATGCTATTGAATTATTGTCAAGGGCAACGTACGCGAGTACACGTAAAGGACGATGGGATATGATGCACACACGTAGATTTTATCACCCTGACACACTTCGAAAATTTTATTGATTTGACCGCGAGTAGGTATATCATAAGGCGATCCCCATGAAAATGTGTCTCTATAGATTACGTACTGATCATGATCAATACTCTCAAAATATGACATGTATCTACTTTGTTAGATGTCCGCAATGTTTGTGATTAAATTACTAATAATTCTCTGTATAGATAATAAGAATCTCACGAAAAATTCTTAAAAAACGAACTTCACTTCTCAGTTATGTATTCTTTGACATCCTAAGATATCGAAGAAGCTTAGAAAGGAAGAGAGAAAGAGAGAAGAAAGAACCAGGATGACCGATACGTCAAAATGACGTTTCGCGTGGGCTGGTCTGTCTCTGAGCATTGCTTCCGATCCGATGATTTATTATTGTACTCGATTTAGGAGGTTCGCTTTAACTACTTCAGCCAGCACGACACTGTGGAACGGGTCATTGTCTTTTCCGTGTGTCGACATGTGGCCGGTAAACTCACCGAATGACGACTTACAAGTTCTTTCTACATACGTTCCAATATTCCATTATAAGTTTCCAAGAAATATAACAAAATTGATATTGATTCGAAAAATATAAATATTCAATCACAATTATTAAAAATTAATTAAGTTAAAAACTCACAACAATGATTAATCGTTACGAGTAATTTCGTGCAAAAATCATTTAAAGTATAAGCATTCGTCAAATTGGTTTCAATCAGCACAATCACGTACGTACGTTAATAAAATGGTCGGAATGTAGAAAAGTGTAAATTGTTGCACAACTCGTCGTTTCTCGCAAACGATATTTTATTGGATTTCGTAACCGATCTCAACTTACAATTAGACTTAAACCGATCAATTGCACCTTGGTCATTTTTCTTTTCGTGTCTCGAAGGGATTGACGAACGAGTCAAGTTGATCGTTGTTAATTAAGACGATTAATGTTTCGTTTCGATCGTTTTCCAATGCGGGAAGGAAGAAAGCGATGCGTTTAACGTTACGAAGGGGTGGTTAACGTATCACGAAGCACTTTGTGCGGTAGAAAGTGAGAGCGATGAAGAACGGAAAACGGAAGGACAGGATTTGCCTCGATGGCTCTTTGCGTCATGTGTCTGCGTAAATCCGGAGCGTGTAAATACGCGGTAATATACCCTCTGCATTGCTAGAGCCGGTAGGAGTTAGCGTTAGCAAATTCACCTACCACGAACTGGAACAAACGGCCCCATTTTTTTTAAACGATCCATTTAAAAAAAGAAAGAGAAAGCGTTCCTTCGAATTTCATTCATCAACGCTGATACATTTGATCTATATAATAGAGCAATTAACAAATGTTTTTTAATCTTCGTTCGTTAAACGTAAAGAGTAAATGTGCACTCATTTAATTAAAAAAATTAAGACTTTTATAAATGTTTCTAGAGGATATCCTCTTTGTCCGGTGTAAAGCACACATATATATATATATATATATATATAAAACACATCCCCCTCCCTGCACCGAATTGTTCTCGATAAGAATCAATATTTTTATGTCTTATTTAATAATTATATTGCAATAGAGAAAAGATATAGAGAAATAATTTTCATCGAAATGATTCAAGGACGAACGTTAAATTATCAGTTGTTATTTCTACGAAAAGGAGTATCTAACGAAAGTTTAAAATTGGCGTCTAGCAGTCTGGCTGCTATGGCAAAGCAGTATCGCGCGAAATATGTGGGGACATATACCCTCGACATAGGCAGAGAGTAGTAAGCAGCGTTGTGCGAGGCGTTTGATGTTACATATCACATGACCGGATGCGGGGGTAGGTAAATTGGTCGGCAATTGCTGACGCCACCAGAGCTGCAACCTATCGGCCAGTCACTCTGTTGCTCATCAACCTTGTTCACCTGTTGACATTCTTTCTCTTTCTCTCTATCCTTCATTTTTCTTTAGAAATTTCTTTTTCATAGCTTTTCATTCATTTCTACGATCCATTAGAAATTCCATCTTCGACGTAATCTAACGTTACACGTTGCTTCTTCTAAGAATCATTTGTGCGTTCGTGAATGTCATTGACCACCTGTTGAGTTTTATATCGATCTTACTTTATCTCTGTGCCTTTCTCTTTTGTGCTCTTATTACCGTCCAGTGACATATGTTTTTAATGTCGAGATTGAAAGAGCTATTATTTGGATCTTTAAAATATCTTTAAGTTATGTTAAACAACATTTAAAAGTCATTGTCTATTCATTGGCTAGTACATACATATATCGGTAATTATTTTTTTATACTGATTCGTGAATTGTTCATGTAGAATTTTATAAAAAATGTATCGTGAGAAAATAATAATTAGTATATAAAATATGTAGAAATTGGATCATATGTGCAACGATGTTTTCTTCTTTCAATTTTGTGCGTTTTTGAACGATGCGAATATGAGAACGGTGCAGTTGGAATAATTGATTCCATCTTGACATTTAGAAAATATCTCTATCTCTTGAACTTTGGCGATCACGCAACAAAAAACGAAATAGAGAGAGAGAGAGAGAGAGAGAGAGAGAGAGAGAGAGAGAGAGAGAGAGAGAATAGTCGTAGATCCTCGACCCCGCGAGTTATGTTTCTCGTTGCGCTAATAGCTTGTAGTCACCGTGTGTTGTTTAATTGCGACAACTTAATAACCGCGTTAATAGACACTTATGAGACGTGGCCATGTGACCGCGAACTTTTCTCAAGCATGGAGTTTCTCAAAATGTATCTACGTATTTAAATGCACAAGATATGATCAAAACAACCTTATTTATTCTCCCTTTATTATTATTTCTCATTTGCGTTTTAATATCTTGTTTGAGGTAGGAGGAGCTTAAATAAATGTTACAAATTCGCATTAATTTTATGATTCGTCATTTCAACGAGCTTATTTGTTCCCGTCTTGTGACATGAAGTTAAGAAAAATGAAAATATTTATTTAACGAGCAACGAATGTTTTAGTGTATCATTATGATTAATTAATTTGTACAATTATCATTAGATCGAGCGAGAGCGAAATAATTTATCGATAATTTACGAATATCTAGAACGATGTTCAATGATATTTACGAGAAAAATAGAGTACAATGAAGCCAAAGGCCAAGGCAAAGTAGGTCGTGAAACCCGACGCTCTACGGAGAAGAAATTTGACGTTGACAATTACTGAGACGTGGTAGGAGTATTATGCAAATAGCATGACTGACCAACGACGAGAAACCAAGTAAGAAGCAGTCAACCAACTTCATCTCACAATTTTATATTTACCATGATGTACCTTCATAAAATATAACGACAATCATTTAATAATGAATGGTCTAATGACCATAATCTAAAAGGGTTGACTACTCAATTAATAAATTATTCTTCGAATTAACTCGTTAGTAGTCGTTAATCGAGATTACTTAGTATTACGCTTACTCAGAAGATATAAATGTTACCTGGAAAGAACAATTACTGAGGATTTCAGAGAAAACTTATTCACTCCGATTAAAAAGGATATCCTATGTAAAATTTACATGCCATGAAATCGAAAAAAGGAAACGAAAGAAATTTCGAATAAAAGAGAGAAAGTCAAGTTTACCTCTGTGACGAGGGTGCTGTCATAATCCTTGTTATCATAAATCCAACCGTGTTGGCATTTGTTGACTGGCCAATGAGGATCACTGACAGGAGGTGGTGGTAATCGGTTTGTGGGATGAAAGGAAGATGTCGAGGAAGGCGACGTGGTCGAATGCGAATCCATCGTGTTGCTAGAATTTTGCGATATCCCACGTTGCAACCACGATTCGATGATCTCTGTATAATTGACGTCGTACATTTGACATTTCGAATAAACTCTCCTACCGTCCGACTTCATGGAGTATGGTAAAGATAGAGCCTTCTTTTCTTCCAAGGTCATCAGGCCCGTCAAGTTCTCCAATTCTGGTATTTTGCACCAGTGTTCTGGTGAGGCACTCACGAATACCTAGTTAGAAATATTTAAAAGATTGTTCTAATTCTATTAACTATGTTATTTTTTCAAACGATTTTAATCATTAATTTCAATCCTTTATTATAATCGCCAACTATAATCTTCTAAAAATGTAATATCTATAACCATTTTGTTAACATCTTATATCGTTAAAAATAATTTGTTTATTCGTTGTACGTTGCAATCGCCCGCATATATTCTTATTTTGAATTTTCCCACGTAAATCTTTGATCTTTGCTAAATCAAAGGAAGTAGAAACTCTTTAAGAGATAGATAGATAAATCTCTCACACGGGATAGTTTATTAAACGATACGATTATATCTCTTGGTTGCATGCGACCGATCGATGAAGCTCTTTGAAAGCATGCAACGTCTGATGCAGCTGTGCAAATAAATATTGCTACTACCTAAAAAAAACATTAGCATTCGTCGGCACGTTTCAAATATCGTATGCGTCGATGAGACGATTCTAATTCTAGTTTGTGTCTCGAGGAACGAGATTCGCGCTTGAGTGACGACTATTGGAAAAAGGCTATTCGCGTCTGCAAGTTTTCTTCTTTTTGTTATTTATTCATTGTTCATTATACTCAAAGACGAGAAAAATAAAGAGGAGAATCTTTCGAAAAATTCCCGATGACTTTCACGCTTAAAAGTTTGAAAAAAAATCTCATTCTATTTAGAAAGATAACGTAATTTTATATTTATCGAATATAATAATAAAATACTCTTTGCGTCCTTTTTTATTTGATGAAAGATGTATACATCATTATTTAAAGATTAATCGAGAAATGATCGAACCTGTAAACGTTATCGAAGATACAATTAAAATAAATAATTTAGGAAATGCGAATAGAAAGATGATTTATGATGAGTATCATTAATTTTTTGTATCTATATATTTTAATTACGATCGGTTTATATACAAAGATTTATATAAAATGGTATAGTTGCGAATTGTCGGTCGAAATTTAAGGAAAAATGTAAATATATTTTCCAGCTAGTACACGAACTAGAACATATACAACTGTATATACAACGTAGACGCATGTGATCGATATGGTCTATTCGATATATCGAACTATATTTAGCTTGGAAGCATTTCCTTCGACGTAGATTAGGATATTTAACATCGCTTACGTAAAAACACTAATAATATCAAGCTTGGATATTAACGGTTGGATTGATTGAGGGCAAATCAGATATTGTTCGATGGGCGATGGTAAAATCGCCGGGAGTTAAATTAAAAAGAAAGAAAGAAATAATCGTTGATTAATAAAAGAATCTATTTTCATTTCATTTGCTAGAGAAATATTCAAATGCAAATGAAGTATAAGAAAATTTTAACTTGACGTTTTATATATCATGTTTGTACGATCGTTTAGACCCATTATATTAAAATATAAAACAAATTTACTTTGTATCCAAACAATATATAAAGATCTTACGGTTGAGAATGAAAAGAAAAAAAGCAAAAAGAAACAAAAAAGAGTAAGGAAATTAATCGATCAAATTTGATATACAATATCAAATCATCGAAATAATCGAATTTGTACGATCGATTATCAAACAAAATGATTAACACAAAATAAAAAAGAAGTTATAAATGAGGGTACTTACCTGCGAGAAGGCCAGGAAAGCAGCCGGAAGGGTTGCAGGTATACATAGGAGATAATACATGATGTTCTGATATCGGCCCTTCTCTCCCACGTGTAAAAGCACCTCGTCGAAGTCGATCGAGCTCATCTTTCCAACGCTGCTGGCACTCCGTCGCGCTTCAACAGCGTCAGTGTGACGGTGACGACGACGACGACGACGTGGACAACGGCGAGGATAGCTCGGCACGATGAGACGTGGTTCACGTGGTGTCCCTTTGAATTACACGGCATGACCGCCGTAGCTCATCCTCATACCGAAGATGGCCACACGATTCGAACAATTTTCTTTTTTCTTTTTCCTTTTTTCCTTCTCTCTCCCTTCTTCTTCTTCTTTTTCTTCTTCTTTTTTCTTTCCTTTTGTTTTTTTTTTTCTACAATATCTTCTCTGTCGAGAAGGAAACACACTTTTTTCAGCTTCTTTTGAAAGCACTCGCTATAAAAAAGTCGAGCGAACCTCTCGAATTTACAAAAAACTTCAAGTTCCTTCGAAATCTCTCTTGCCTTTTATCTCTCATTTCGAATTCGAAGAAAAATCAAACTTTTATACTCTTTTACCAAGAATTTAAAAACCCGTGGGAAGCTTCGAACGCTGTTAGCTATCACGTCCGATCAGTGCTCGGCCTCGTCTACTTTCGAGACACTCTTCTTCTACGGAAGAAGGAACGTATCTTCTTCTTCTTCTTCTTCTACTTCTTGCTTCGAGACGACGATCTACGAACAAACGTCGATCGATTCTCATTCTCCCATAATCCACTATCTTCTCTTTTACTTATTTCTATCGACAATACCCACCCTGATAATCTCAACACGTAACAACGAACCGAACATCTCGTAGAGAATTCGAAATTCATCAAAGAAAAAATTAATCCCTTCCTAGATCGTCTTCACTAACGAATTATGATGCCGTATTTGAGAATGCACTTCACACTCACCAAAAAGAAAAAAAAGGGCAAAAAACGAACAAATAAAAAAGAAACACAATTAATTCTAATCTCAACGTAAACTCACCGACTGCTTTAATTAGGAGAAAGGAAGGTCACTTCGGTCACTTTTGCTTTTTCTCACTCGCGATATCTCGCGATTTGTAATTCGCGGCTGACTGAGCTTTAAGCTTGATGAATTAAAATGTTGTCGAAGTCGTTCTCGTCTTTCTTTTTCTTCCTTTTGCTCTTCTTCCTCCTCTCCTTCTTCTTCTTTTTCTTCCTCTTCCTTTTCCTCTTTTTCGTCGTCGTTGTCGTCGTTGCACCGCTTCCACGTGTCGGATATATGCAAAGGTAGGTATATATATAATGAATGTATATATATATATGTGTGTGTGTGTGAGCCTGTGTGTGTGTATGTGTAAGAAAAAATAGAGCTTGAAGGATCGAGAGGTGCGCGCGTACACGCGCTAAGGATCTCGAGTTAAAACGAAGTCGATTTCCGATTGGTGCCGAGTCAAGAGCCGAGCTGTCCTGTTCGCACAATGATCAAAAAACGCGTGCATCTCTTTTTATACGTAAGAGGCGTCTATAAATCAACCATTACCGGAGAAGACCGACACTCTTCTGATTCTCTCCTGCATCATCTTCGATGACGTTGTCTCGGTGGCTGTCGACACCCACCACCACCACCACCACCTCCACTACCACCTTTTTCTCCTCTTTCTCTTCCTCCTCCTTCTTCTCTTCGTTCCTCACTTCAAACGTAAGCAAAGCCCGTCCGTCGCTCTTCCGCTTTTCTGAAAGCAAATCGTCCTTTTCCTATGTTTCTTTGATCGTTCGACCGGCTGATCAGAGGTACTCTACTCTATAAACCTATTTTTCTACGATTCTTACAACCCTCATCTTCTCTCTCTCTCTCTCTTTCTCTCTTTCGTTCTTTCTGCTTCTCTTTCTATTTCTTAAGCATTTCATTTTAATGTCAGGTAAAAGAGAAAATCCTGAGATCAACAAATTTTGTTAATTAAGAATTTCAAAGCTTTCTAATTGCGTGAATACTTTTGAAAAATGTATTATTTTTTTTTAAGTATAAGAATAATCTAATTATTTTATACATTATAATTAGGTTGGAAATATAAAATCGTCTGATAAACTTTATTGCAGATTTATGTAAATATATGATATACGACGTTTGATCCACACAATATTGCAGTGAATTTTTTTTCTAGAAAATATTATGGAAGATACTGGTTGGATATATCAATTTACTTAATTTAAACTTTCAGAGATATCGTTTTATCAATCGACGAGCATTTTACATCAAGGAACAAAATAACTTCAAGTTTTTAAAGTATCTATGTTATTGAGTCTAACGTCAATAATTGTACACGTATTTTCAACATTCTGCTATGCAAATTAATACTTTTGTCAGTTTTCATTTTCTTTGATTGAACATTATATAAAGGATCAAGATTTACAATGCTCATAGATCTAATTTACAATGCGCAATAAGAGTTAAAGCTCTTGGCGAGAGATAAATCGTACAATCAATCATAATTGCACGAACATTTTTTGTTCACACAAATGAAAATATCAAAAGACATTAAAAATTAAAATTTTAATTAAAATTAAGCTTGAAAAAGAACTCTTTGATCTGACATAAATGAAAACGATTTTATTTATCAATCTTAGAAAAGAAACTTATATCTAAGATCGAGTTACCATTCGTAAATATTAATCGTAAATGCGTATGAATGCGTCGCAAATTAGAGAGGTTTCTAGTGCGTGATTCGCACTCCGTTTATATGGTATATATATATGTATCTATGTACAGACCTCTACGCCTTTTTATTGTTTTCATTTAAAACTCGACTCGCGTGTGTGTCGCGTGGACGATTTTAATACGAGCTACGACGACTATTAAGGAGAATCGAAAGGGGCAACAAATGGTACTATAATTTTTCTTTCTTTTTAATGTAATCGAAAATTAATAATAATTATATCGAAATTATCTTTCATATATTCATAATTATCATATATACACGCACACACACTCATACACACACACGCGCGAAAAGAAATATGTATTTTAATGAAAAAAGAATACGATAGAATTTTTACGAATTTTTTACTCCTTTTTTCATATATATATTTTATTATATATATATCTCTTTTTTAAAGAACGCAATTTTCTAATCATTCAACCGAAATTTTAATTCTTCCAGAGAGAGAAAGAGCGAAGCGTTGCGAAACCGTAGTCAGCTAATGCGAAGTGATAATGTAACCCTCCCTCTATCATTCATTTAAATGGCTCCTATCTGTTCGTCCGCTTCGCAAATATTATTTGCTGGCACAATATCTCCGAACGTAATGAATTTAATGATCATCGATAAGTAGCGAAAAGAGAAAGTTTAGATAATTTAGATAGGTTTAAGTAGAAAAATGCGTTGATTGATCGATAATTTTTATCTATTCTAATATGTTTTTCATTTAATATTATATTTTTTTATCATTTCGAAATGAAACTTTATTTTTATCGTCATAAATCTTAAGTTTTCTTTCTAGTTTAATTAAAGATTAGAGATTTTAATTTCATTTTTTCATTATTTTGAAATTAGATTGTTTTATTCGACGACCGTCTCAGTGAATTTTGTGAAATATTCATACAAGGAAGAAATCGTAGCAGGTTGTGTAATTTGCCAGGCGACTGTGCCAAATGCATAAAATCAAATCAAAGTGAACGAACTTCCGTCTAATTTTCAACGTTCTCTAACTTTCCTACTATATCGAATTATTAAATTATCTTATCGTCATTCTAATACATTATAAGAAGTTTTTTATTTATCTACATTTTTATTCTTATTCCAGTCATTTATCTTTATTCATAATTGCTACAAACTAATTTGATGATAATATGTTTACTTACTTAATAAAATATACATTTTAATTTTTATTTATCTTATCTGATTATTTATCTTGAGAAAAAAGAGAATATAATCATTTTAAAAGTATTTTTCATTCGTAAAGATTTAAGCTCACAATGAGAAAACATACCTCGAAAGATCTTCGAATGTTGTTTCTATAACGATATGAAACATCGGTTAATTAAATAAACAAAACTATTGTTGTTAGAAACAATTCATTCTTTCATAGATTATGAAATTTTATTATGCATAACTTCCTTTTAGCTTTCATTTCTTATCGATCAAAAATGTAATAAAAGAAAGAAAAAGAGAGAGAGAGAGAGAAAGAGAGATAGAAAGAGAAAATCTATGAATACAAATAGTAAAAAACTCGAGAGATAAGACGCGAGTGCACGTAGAATTGCAGTGAGACTGAAAAGTGCATAGCGAGATGGATACAACTCAATGCATTGGTGCATTCGTGTGCATGTGTATATGTATTTATGTATTTGTATATATGTATGAGTGACACAGAAAGATAGAAGAAGAGGAAAGAAGAATAAGAAGATTCCTTGCTGGTAGACTTTAAATTAAGACTGTCACGATATCGCCGATGATTTAGACGTTTAGCTATAAGTCCGCTCGTTGTTTTACGTCAAAGTTGCGCAGTAATAATAAGAACGTGGTCAATGTTAAAAAAAAATTAATCCATTGGGAGCAAACGACCGTGCAATATTTCTATCGTAATTAATGCTCGTAGTAATATTTCCAAATGATATCGGTTGTATCTACAAAGATATCATATCACTCGGTCTATTAAATAAATATAGACGCAATTGATAATATTAGAGGAAAAACAACAATATTATTGTTGAATCTAAATTATCATATTTATTCAGTCATATTCTCTTTATATTGAAGTTAGTCGTTAAATAGTTGTAGATGATATTGATATTTAATTAAAAAAATAAATTGTGATAATGATAAAATTTCCACTACGATTAGTGAGTTTGATTAATTCAATATTTTTGAATTGAAAAAATGTTTACTGACATGATAAATATCGTTTATCAGGATTTTCCCATGTTTTTTTTATCAATGTGTTCGTTCTAAATCAACGCACGAAAATGAAAGTTTCATCGTCATGAATGATTACATAAAAATTATTATGATATCCTCTATTTGTTTATTACTTTTCGTTGCGTTATTCTGATAAGAAGTGTCAACGATTTACATTTTACGACGATTTCAAGAAAGATCTTGATGGATTTGCAAAGAAATACAATAAGCGAATAACAAGAGAAAGAAAGAAAAATTATTTAAACAGAAGATTATTAAAAGATAAGTGGAGAGACATAACTAAAAGAGATGACGTTGTTCCTTTCTATATCTTTCTATTTTTAATTTAACAAAGAAACTGAATACTTTGTTAAGTATCTTTACTGAAGAATCTTTACAATAGAAATGTATGCAGAAAATTCATACTTTTATATATTTTTTGTTAAAATAAAAGATATATAAAAAAGAAATCTACTGAAATAAAAATTTTTATAGTACGAATATAATTTAATAGATAATATGAACAGAATTTAATTTCATTCAAACTTTCTATTTAACTTGATAGAAAAAATTAACAAAGGATATTATGTATGCATTCATACACAATTTGTGTTTATGTGTGAATTTATGTGCGGTGTTCATTCGACGTGATCCAAGCAAAAATGTTTTTGGCTCTAATTGCACTTTTATATATTGTAGTATTATAAGTGTATATAACAGTAAATAAAAATATTCATCTTATAAATACGTTATTGTTTTCGTTGAAGTAATAATGACTATCATTATCACATATATTCTTCACTAACCAATTTATAATATGAATGTATACATATATACGAAAAATACCCATTGACACAGACAAAATGCATCTGCACAGCTCCGTGGTTACAGTGGAACTACCAATGGCTCTAGTATCACATTTAAATATATATATATATATATATATATATATATATATATATATATGTATATGTATATATTATTATTATTATTACTAATAATAGTAATAACTCGGAAATAGCAGAAATGGTTCAATACTAATAAATTTCTCTCCGTATATGTTTCCACATGATATATCTATCTTTATCGCTAATATTGTTATCTCTAACGTGAACGAAAATAGGATGAATTTAAGCACTTTGTTGATAGAGAAATATCTCAATATTGTCGCTGCGTAATAAAAAATAAAAATAAAATTTTAAAAAGCATGGAAGTATCGGTCTTATACCGATAGATTTTTAAACGAAAACTTGCGAAAAGAATGTTTTCATTGTTTTTTAATCATTAATGAAACTTGTCAGCGGTATCGACGAACATCTTTTCTTAAAATATAAAAAATTTCAAGGAAGAGAACAAAGAGGTACTTCGTTATTTCGTTATTTTCATTTAAGAAAAATACGAAATAGTCTTAGTGATCCTCATTCGAGGAGGAGTAACCCTAAACTCCGGGTCGCGGCAACGCGAATGTGCTCTCGTGCACGCGTGCACTCTCATTGTTCGTTAGAATTACGAGTGACGTCACGGGTGCAAACAATGTCATCCCACTTCGCACGCCTTCGCCTCTCTCTCTCTCTTTCTCTCTCTCTCTCTCTCTCTCTCTATCTCTCTCTTTCTCTCTTTCTCTCTCTCTCTCTCTCTTCTAATTCGTTTCGTTTGCAATCTCTCTGTTTAACTTCTTCTCGCTTTTTTATCCTTATTTACTCATCTAGTACAGCGTGGACAGCTCGTCTAGATATTTTTCCTTTTCTAAGAAATCGCGATTTCTAATCGTTTTTCTCAGTAAGAAAAAAAGAAAAAAAGAAAAAAAAACGTAGAAGAAAAATACGAGATCTAAATGCGTATTATTGCACATACATCTCACGAAATTCTAATGTAAATGATTTTTCTTCTGATAATATATTATTCTCTTTCCTTCTTTTTATTATTAATCAATGAACATAATCAATTAGTGAAAGAAACCTTGACAAAGTATCGATATGTCAATTTTGTATATATTTCGTCAAAATTCGTATGTCCTGTATGAAGAAGAAGGAATATTTTAAGCACTTTGGAATATTTAAAGAGAAAAGAATTTATTTTTCAATACCTGCTTCGCGTCTTAATAGACCACCACGACCACCACAATCAACAATACCACCACTACCTATGGTCTCTCTCTCTCTCTCTCTCTCTCTCTCTTTCTCTCTTTCTCTTTCTCTCTCTCTCTATTTCTCGTGGTCCTCCTCCTTCAGGCGGAGCTTCTTTAGCGTGTGGTCGCGCGCGACGCTAGCAGAAGCTATCGCGGTATATTGTACAACCGGCGCTACTATACGACGAGTCGCACGTACGCGCGTACGCGCACGCATTTAACGCGGCACTCGGAAGTTCGGTGGAAGCCACGAACACTCTTCAGCGAATCAATCGAATCACTGCACCGTCCAACATCCGGCCACCTCCGTATTGTCTCAACGTATCCGTCAGGGCCTTCCTCTTTCTCTGTTTCTTTTCCAACGATTCTCTTAAGAATCACTTTTTCCACCCCTTAACTAAGTCAACCCTCCGAGAAATCTTCAAAACTAATTCGTGCCACCGTACTCCTACATATATCCTCTTCTTCTTAAACGCGTTTACTTGATCCCAACCACGTGGTACCAACCACTCTCCGCTAACAACCCTTACCTTCTTCTCTCTTTCTCTTTCTTTCTCTTTCTCTCTATCTCTCTTTCTTTCTCTCTCTTTCTTTCTCTTTCTTTCTTTTCCTGAACAAAAAAGTCACGGTGGCACTAGCTAAAAGGAGCAAGTAGCCTCCATCGCGAACTGAAACTGAAGCAACGGTGTCGCAAGGGGTCCGTGGTATCCCGTCCTCCTATCTATCATTTCGAGGCCCCCTCTCGTACCCTCTCTCTCACTCCCTCTCCATCTCCTCTCTCCCTCGATCGTTCATATTCTCTCTCTCTCTTTCTCTCTCTCTCTCTTTTGTGACTCACGATGCTGTGTCCTCCTTCTCTTTTCTTCTGTCTCCCTCTCCTTTTCATTCCTCGCCATCGACACATCCTCTCCTCCCTCCCCTCTCTCACTCTCTCTCTCACTTGCTCTTCCCTCTTCTGTTGGCCCTCATCGCACCGACACGCTCGACTATCTCGACTATTAATATAAAAGGGGGTTCCTCGACACTCGCCGCCCGGTAATTGTGCGGCAAGCCGAGTACGGAGTACTATCGCCGATTTAGATTTCCACGCTGGGCTTGGAACCCTTTCTCGTGTCCCACCACAAACCTAGATCGTAGTAACCCCTCTCTCTCTCTCTCTCTCTCTCTCTCTCTCTCTCTCTCTCTCTCTCTCTCTCTCTCTCTCTCTCTCTTTCTCTTTCTCTTTTTACTTGACCTTTGATACCTTCTTCTTCTTTTTCTTTTTCTTCTTCTTTTTCTTCTTCTTTTCTTTCCGTCATTTTTTCTTGCCACCTTTCGATCAACTGAAAGTCTCTTCCACTCCAATCACAATCATTCTAATACATTGTCGTCAGTCTCTTATTCTTCTTCTATCTTTCCTCTTTCGTTTTCTATAAAGCGAAAATGAAGACACAAGATGAATTAAAGATGTGTAAGAGGGTAGAGGGAAATGTTACCGATTATGGGACCATGTAATTATTTTTTACTGTAGTTACGACAAAGAAGATTATTAGGAATTGGACTACATATCTAATTAATAAGTATATTCATTTATAGTCTTATTATTAATATTAAGTCTTATTCATTATTTTATATTATAAGTCTTATTATTTACTGAAAATTAATAGTCTTATTAATTTTAAGTCTTATTCATTTACTGAAAATTGATTGTTATTTTCATTTGATGAAAATAATTTATAACTATAATTGTTTTTGATTTTATTCCGAATAAATTATGGTTGTCCATTGTGAATTACAATAGTCATCGTATTTTTTGAATTCTTTACGTTAAAAAGATATTTTACGTATCACGTTTCATTGGAATGATCAATGGAATTATTCCCAGTACGATTTTAATACATTTCGATATATGTTAATGCTTTATAAAAATGTAATATTGTTCTCCTTCTTTCTCTTTCTCATTTTTTTTTTTTTTATAATATTTTAATCCTCTCTTTATCGTATATTTCAAATTATTGGAAAAACATCGAGCGTATTTGGAATTTTAAGCTTCGAATGCAACATTTTCGCCATAATGCACGTAATGGTTATTTGGGATTGGAATTTCATCCAGCTATTCGAGTTGTATTTTACGGTCCAAATATTTCATGATTATATATACATACGTAGAAAAGCTATTTAGAAAATATCAGAAAATAAATGTAATGTTAATGTGTAGCAATAAACAAGATTTTTTAATAAGAGTTCCTTTTCATGTTTTTAAATAGACGAGAAACTTTAATATTACTTCTATATACATATTTTCTATATTATTCTTTATTATTTGATTTGTAATTGTTTAATGTATAATAATTTTTGTTTATCTTTACAATGATAAATAAAATTATGCAAATAAATAAAATTAAAATCTAATGTTATGATTACGATTTCCCCGCTAAAATTTCGATCGATTCAGGTATGTACACATAACTTACTGCACCCAACATCCAAGACATTTGATAAAGTTTAAATATTTTGTTTATTTATAATTTTTTATTTATCCAAGTTACTTCTAATTTCTACATAAATTTGTACAAATTTCGCATACTTTTTGCGTCATGTATTATATAAGATCAAGATGAATATGGTCTCAAGATTTTACTTTCCTTTTAACTTTATTTATTTTCATCGAATTACAATATGGCGACTATCAGTGTACTGTGTCATGTTTCTTTTGTTTCTTTTCGTTTTTAATATATAAAAATTTGTATATATATATACATATATTATCTTCAGATTATACATTCTATATTCCAATGTTAAGTTCCGATGATACTGAAATTGAAAATGTTCCCCAAAATGAGAGATATAAAAGAAAACCAAAATATGTCAAGAGGTTAAATTTTGGTCAATCTATTATAAATTTAAATACAGTTGATAGATTAAAGAAACCTGATGGTAATAAATTTGTAATTAACGAAAATGTGGCAAGAATACCTAGTACAGAAAAAGAAGATTTTGTACGCAAGTGGATTGAAATTCATAACAATAACGATGATCTAACCAATAAAGGATCTTATCAATCATCACCTATATTGGGTGCGTCTATATCAATACAAGCACAAACTTCTCCTATTCTTGGTGTTTGTAAATACTATAATAATATAAGATCAAAGTCAGATTATAATCTTATAAAAAGTGAAATATGTAAACATTTAAAAACTTCACCAATTCTTGGTACCTTAAAACGAAAGAATAGAAAGGAGTTAAATCATTCTGCTAAAAAGAAACAAATCAAGTTGCATATAGATGATCATGTTAACACAAAAAAAAGTCTTTTTGTAGCAAATTCTAAACATGATAGTTCACAAAATGTAAACAACAAATCTCCTATATTAGTTAGAGATCCATATTATTACAAAAGGAGACGTAGAAGATGCATTACTGAAAATAATCAAATATATAAATTAAATACTGCTATTGTTGAGACAAGTAATTGCAGTAATAGAAATATAAACTTATTACCTTCTAATACATCACCAAATTTTAATTCTTTAAGTCCTGAAATTTTTACATCTAGTACAAAAGAGGAAAAAATAGATTGTGGTAAAGATGATGAAGAAATTTGTGTATCAAAGAATATGATTATTCCTACTCTCTCAAACTCTTCTATGATAGAAGATAATGTAATTATTAACAATAGTTCTATAGATAAAAACAGTCCAGTGATTGAGTCAGTATCTAGCGACGATGGTAATATAACAGAGCACAAAGAGATTACAGATTTAAGTAGTGATAATGATGAAATAATAAATAGTATGATAGAAGATATAGATAATGAAGAAGTGATTGCTTTAACAAAAAACTCTATTTCTGGGTCTAATATTGTATCCGAAAGTTTATGTAAGGCTATAGATGAATGGTCTGCTGCTTCTTCTAAAGATTCAGACAAGACATTTTATTCTGAAGTAGAAGTTAATGAGAATAAACTTTCTCGTGAGATTGCAGATAAATGGAATATAGAATCTCCTAAAGATTCAGATGAAATATTGTGTTCTAAAACAGAATCCATAAAATCTGTATCATCTATATTTCAAAATAATCATTCATTAGACAAAATATCTCAAGCAACAAGCTTTTCTAATGAGAGCATAGATAGTAGATTAAGTCAAACAAATTTTATTATAAGTACTGCTACATCTCCAGTAAGAACAAATAGCTGGCCTGCTATGACTTTACAAATATTAGATTCTTGTAAGAAAAAGCGCAGAATAAAAAAGTAAATATTTTCAATAATTTAAATATCTCTCTATACGGCAACTCTTATATATTAATACATAAAATTCTATTTTTGTTCTAGGAACAGTTTAGCAGCAAAATTGCAATCATTGGTAAATAGACAAACATCATTTGTTCGTATGTGGCAACATCAAATGAAGCAAGCAGATATAGATGGTACGTCTATGCCACACGTGGTCGTATATGTAGATAAATGTACAATGCATTTGTACAGACAATTTTTAGAAGGAATTGTTTTAGATGATTCTTTTAATTTATTAAATACTAACGAAAATCATAGAAAATCTAATCTGTCTGAATCATCAAGTGAAAAAATATCATATAAAATGATTACTATGATTGTTATACCCGATATCGTAGGTAAGATTGAAATGAAATCAGAAAGCATTGTAAACATCTATCCACCATGGGATATAATGGATGATTCCAAATCGGTATTAAACATAACGTATATTAAAATTGTTTCGAACGAGCAAAGAAAAGTTATACTTAACAAAATTAAGGTACCTGACAGAAGAAAGGAGAAAGTACACATTAAAGAATTTCATTGTTCATGTTTAGAAATGGAAAAAATACTTTCTTCTTGCAAAGAAAGATCAAACGATGAAAAATTTGACGTAATGGAAAAAATATTTAAATTTTAAAACAAATTAGGAAATGAGATTGTAACTCTTTTATTGTAATGTAATGTATGTAGTAGATTTTAATAATTTGTTTATTATATGATTTTTACATATTGTAATTATATCCATTTCTTCATCATTCGATTACTCTGTTATCTTTAGATAAATTTACATTTGTTACAAAAGTGAATTTATATATGTTTATTTTAATCCCATATTTTCTTTTTATCGAATAACGACGAATGGAAGATTACTGCAAAAATAATTAATTTGAAATCAATTGAAACGTGCTGAGATGGTATAGAATCCATCTTTTTTTTGTAGCTTGTCCAGTAGATGGCATTAATGTCTACGCGGACTCGAAGTCTTTGTATATCGTGTCAATTAAATCAATTAAAAATTATTGTTCTTTTTAATACAATTACCACAATTTGAGGCTATCCTGTCCGACAATAGTTTATTTAGGTATGTAATATACAATTATAATTTTTTTTTATCAAATAACACGGATTTTATACGTAGTTTAATATTATGAGATTGATGTGTCATAGGTCGATGCGATAAATGATAAGAATATTATAAAGATAATCAATATTTTATCTTTTCAAATACTAATACTGAATTATACTAATACTGTATTATAATTTTATTATTTATAAAGCCTAACGTAGATTAATTATCTTTTATATCTATTTGTCTACCTAACCTCTTATATTGTTTTTTTAATTCCAGTTTCACTCTTCTATTATTCCATACACAATAATGTCGGTTGCTCAAGATCGTCCAGAATTATACGAAGAAGTGAAATTATATAAAAATGCCAGAGAAAGAGAAAAGCATGACAATCAAGCTGATCTTTATGCAGTGGTTAATACATTGCAACATTTAGAAAAGGCTTATATCAGAGATTGTGTCACACCGAAGGAGTATACAGCAGCATGCAGTAAATTGTTAGTTCAATACAGAGCAGCATTTAAACAGGTATATGTTTTGATATGATATTTATAGGTTAACATTATTTATAATTCATTTTATCTTATATACGAATATTATATATTAGGTTCAAAGCGACCAGTTTCCTACAATAGATGCATTTGCAAGAGCATTTCGGTTGGATTGTCCAGCTGCTCTGGAAAGGATTAAGGAAGATAGACCAATTACAATCAAAGATGACAAAGGAAATACTTCTAAGTGTATCGCAGATATTGTTTCATTGTTCATTACTTTGATGGACAAACTTCGACTAGAAATCAAAGCTATGGATCAGTTACATCCAGATTTGAGGGATTTAATGGATACAATGAATCGTCTTAGTATATTATCCAGCGATTTTAATGGAAAAGAAAAGATTGCAGAATGGTTACAGACATTAAATAATATGTCTGCTTCAGATGAACTGTCAGATACACAAGTGAGACAACTTATTTTTGATCTTGAAACATCTTATAATGCTTTCAACAAAATTTTACATAATTCTTAACTTTGGATATTCAACAAATTCACTGCTCAGACATTATTTTTATTAATGCAGTGATATTCGTTCCAATCGTTCAGGTCGTATTACGTGCAATTACGTAAGTTTTTGCAATGAGAACTACTCATGTCGAATCATATTCCTCCGATTGTTCCTTCAATTTTATGCGAAGATAATGATATCGAAGGATTTATCGTATTACCATTTGCTCGCTACGTGTAACTGAGTTAAATATAAATATAAGTGACGTATATATATAAAAACATATATATATATACATATGTATAGCTATGCACAGAGTTAACTATTTTCGATGTGATACTTTCTAAACCGTACACAGTGAATTGCAAAGTGTGTGACACCTGATGTTAAAGATATGTATATTATTAGAGTGATAAAATTATTTGTAATTGTGATTCTCTATTCGGGGAATAAGAAAGAAAGCCAAAAATCATTAAATGAATTTTTTGTTTTTTAGATCTTTTTTTTTCTGTTTTGTGAATCAAAAACTAATTTTTGGATAACTTTACGTCGAACGTTTGCGAATATTAAATGTAGAGTAGTCTAGGATAAGCACATGCGTTGTGTTTGTTAATATGAACTATTTGTTGCTTTGATTATATCGAAGAAAATAAAAAGGAATAGAATTTTACTTTAATTTTAATTGAACTTTGAAGAATGAATCTCTCGATGATTCATCAATCTATTAAAAAGTTACAGAAAGATCGAAAACGTGTGAGCTAAAGTCTAATACAGCTAGAAACCTGCTCGAATGGTATCGATCGATCCTGTCGATGGCAAAGCTTCGATATCTCTCGGGCAGGCTGTTTGCGAACAATGCCAGCGTGGGTTTAATTCGAGCCGCGTCCCTTTGATGTGCCGGCTGCAGACTTTTCCAAGTCGTATTTACGCGGGTACACCCGGTATGCAAATGAAGAGGGTAGTCCGACGCTCGCAGGCAGTAGTAGTAGCAGCAGTAGTAGTAGGAGCGGCAGCAACAACAACAGCAACAACAGTGATGCCGGCAGCCACGGTCGTTCAAGTACAATAACAGCCAAACTATTGACCAAGCTAAACTAAATTAAACCGAAGCTCTACCAACAAGCAAATCTACCTTGCCGGTTTTACCGTCGGTCTATTTCTTTCTTCGTTCGCCAAAAGCAACGTTACGCGTGACTCGCGGATATTGCGATTCCAACTATACTTCTTTACTTTTTCCTTTCTTTCTTTCTTTTCGTTTACTTGTCGTATTTTACGAAAGTTTTCCGAGGAAAATCTTTCTCTTAAACCACGATTAGAAATTTCGAGTCAAAATACTCGTCTTATTCGGTTCTATTTTCTGAGCAAATAATTAAATAACAATTTTAATATTTTTAATATTTACTGATATGTGTATGTACGTGTGAATCATTTATGAAAATGGTTTATATGATATTTCGATATGATTAATATTCGTAAATTTTCTTTTTCGATATAATTCTATCTCTCTCACACAAATTTTTTTCTTTTTCTTTTTCTATCCCCTTTTTTAGTCGGCAAACGAGAGAATTTCTTTATGAAGGGCTCTGCATATGCCCGAGGGCAGAAGAGGGCGACATTGAAACGGAGAGATTCAGTCATTGGCTGTCTCCGTAATGGAATATTCGGTCGTTGGCATTTGGCCATTGCAACGTTGTTCCTTTTAGACAGATTCGTTACTACGGTCAGCATTTTAATAATAAAAATCTCTACAATCTCTCCCCGTCAACTTGTTTCTCTTTCCGTTTGTGTTCGCTGTTACTTCCTAAATCTTGCAGTTTTATTTTTTAACATGAATTTTAAACGTTAAGCGAATTCTAAATTAATAATGATAATTATATAATTAATAAAATAATTAATACTTATTAACATTTTATATATTCATGATAAATATAATAATACAAACACATTAAATCGTGATAGATAGAAATATAAAAATAAAACGAAGACAAATAAATTGGCTTTTGCTTTCGTAAATTTAGAATTTTTCAATTCGCATTAAAAAATTCAGAGATGATCGTCAGAACATTTCTATCGTATCTAGACGATAAGTGATGCATATCGTGTTAGGGAAATACTCTCGAGTAAATATACCTCGCCCATTGGCTGACTTTCGATCGATTCATTGCGAGCTTCCGTGATATATAACCGAAAATCAAACCTCTATTTCATTGAATATAGAGACCGTCCATTTTTGCAGATTCTATCGAACGTATGAGTCGGCTTTTCATTCGTTCTGATTTATCAATGAAGTTACGCTAATTATTATTCAAACGCACGAAACGAGCTATAACGAATTCCTTTAATCTCATGGATCTTCCAATTTATTTTAGAAAGATAACGAACGATGTCTGGAAAGAAAAAAATATTCTTATTTTTACTTGAAAAATTCGAAGTAAAGAAGATAGAAAAAAAAAGAAAGTAGTTCCATCTTCACGAAGAAACGTTTTTTATATTTTGACATATTAAAGGGAGAACGGTATTGGACATTTTGTCAGCCAATTCGAAGGATACTCGTCAACGTCAACGGTTGATCCTTCTTTTAGACGAGGGTGAAACCCAAAGGATCTCAAGTAGGTACGAAATAAGAGCTCTTCGAAGACGGTGCCTCTCTCGAACCGATCTTGAACGTAACTTACAAAGGATTTTTGTGTCTTGTCAGATATATCTGTGTACTTCGTAATGGATTTGATAAGTTTTTATAAATACACATGAAATAATTAGAAATAAAATATGATATTTAATCGAGTTAAAGATATTTAACAATTTTATTTTGTTTAAATAATAATATACATAAATGCTACAAACTTTTGCCATCTGTTAGACATTAAAATATACACAATTAATGTACGTAGACTCTTGTGTATTTATTCGTTTCTTTTTTTTTTTAATGTCACTTTAATTGTTGACCATTTACAATTCTATTATTTTTATATTCCTAATTATTTCGTAAAATATTCGTATTATTTTTCACTTAAATAGAATAGAAAACACAATCTTTTTGCCATCGAGACTAGCTTAAGGTCCTGTTTCTCTTTAAAGCAATCTCGAAGCTATTCCATCATGACAGAAAATGTTCGAGGTGTCTTTTGGCGGGAGTCAATATATATATATATATATATTTTCTCGAAGAGACGCTGACGCTTCCTTCCTTTTCCCTTCTCGACCTCGTTCCACGGGCTTTACTCGTCGATCCATCCTGTCGCTCGCTTACGCGATGTTATTTCAATCTAAATCCCTCGAATCGCGAGTAAATATGCTCGGAAGACTTATTTTCCCTATCTCTCCTTCATCTTCTTACTCTGCTATTCCATCTCTCTCTCTTTCTCTCTCTTTCTTTTTCCTTTCCTTTTCTCTTAATTTCTCCTATCTCGTTTTATTTAAATATTCATCAGATCTTTAACCTCCTACACTATGTGTGACTACTAATTGTTGGTACAACATTTTTTTCTCTTTTTTTAAACCGACGCGACACTTTATTTAGTTAATAATACAGGTAGGGAATAATTTTATTTACAAATTCTTTTTAAAGCGTATAAAATGTCTTATTACAAATGGAAAATATTTTAGGAATGACTTGAGCGTATCCAAAAGACAAAGTTATCTAAACACGCGTCTTATTTGACTTTGTTTTCGAATAATAACGAATTATATATCACGATAACTCTTTCATTAGATAGACGAAATCCATTATGTACGGAACATCTATCGATAATATTGAAACTCTTTGTGAAAGAACTGGACAAAGTTTCCAGCAAATTCGAGCAACGTTTGGACATATGAAGAGAATAAAACAGTCATTGATGAGACGTCTGTTTATATTCAGATGAAAGAAGGTCATTTTGAACATCTCTTATGAAAGTAAGCAGATAGAGTTCGTTGAAAATCAAATCTGTTATAACTCAAAAACAAAGTCAAATAGGACATACGTTTATACGTACTTCTTTCGTTGTTTAGATATGTTAAAGTCATTCCTTTCCTCTTAAAATATTTCCCACTTATTTTGAGATATCCTGTATGTATACGTACGTAAACACATGATATATCAAAACCAGAAAAAGTTAAATCAGAGTTGACTGAGAATAAACTAAAGAAAAAAAAAAAAAATTGTAATACCAAGAATTAAAAATTGAAATGACAAAATTATTTGAATGTCTTTGTAGTTTACAAATTAGGATGTATATAATACTTCAAAGAAAATGATCTCAAAGGATTTTCTTTGTTTTTGTCATCAAAGTATATATTACTCTTGATGTTATAATTTTTCTCTGACAAGTAATTAAAAAAATAAATGTAGATAGCAGAAGCTGAATATATATGTATATATGATCTTTATTTTTCATTCGAGAATGATGAGAATATATTTGTTGTTTTCTTTTCTGTCGGCCTGTTTCGTTTGAAGATTACGAATAAAAACGAAAGTAAAGGAAATATGTAGAAAGAGAAAGAGTATATTCCTTGTAGTATTGTAGATGTTATTCACGAAGAACGAAGAAAAAAGAGAATTGCAAAATGAAGAAGAAGAAGAAGAAGAAGATGAAGAGAAAGAGAAAGAGAAAGAAAAAGAAAAGCGAAAAGAAAAATAGAAAAGGAAGAAGAGGCACTTGTCTTCCAGATTGTCGTGCGTGAGGATAGTAGACGAGGGGCTGCGTTGACGAGATCGTGGTTGCATTCTTTGGATGCAATCAGAGAATGGAAAGGGTGGACTTGTCGTCTAGACTACGTGTTTATGTCTTAAGTGTCAGGACTGCATTTGAACTCAAATGTGGAAGTCATAAGAAAAAAAGAAAAAAAAAGAATTTAATAAATAGGAAAAAAGATAGAAATGAGACAAAAATATGACATAAGCAAATGTCTTTCATGAAACGTTCAATTATTTTGTTTGAATATTAAACTATTTACCATGGTTTTATCGATTGCTTGTAATCTACGCTAATAAAAGACAAATATCTTCTTTTTCTTGACGAAGTTTTAATATATATATATATTTTTTAAATGAGATTTGAATAACTTGAATGACTTGAATGATTTGATGATTTAAATGAGATTATCTTATTTAAATTGTTATTTTATTGATCATCGATAATGAAGATCTGAAAAACAAATTTAAAATATATATTTTTTTTCATGTATTTATATATTATTATATATTTTTATATATATTTAATATATGTTATTGTAGATTTTTTACAAAGAAGATATTTCTTTTATCGAATTTTTGTTCAAAGTCGATTAAAATTCCACGTTTGCGCTGTAGTCGATTACGGTATTTCTGAAGCTTTTTTCTTTTTCTCTTTCCTATCGTAGATAAATTTCTATCGGGAAGATTTCGAGGAGTTCCCCCGGCAGAAATCGTATCGTAAAGACCGGTGTGTCTCTCATAGATTTCGTATTACCGCACGATTTTTTCTCCATTATCTGTGCATCGCCATAAATCCCAGTGACGTACTCAAATTGAGTGCTTTCTAACTTTACCGAGTACCTATTCATATACATATATGTAGCATAATATACACATATACATGTGCGCTCTCATATACAAAAATATGCACAGTGAAATAGGTATGTACGTCACGGACAGACACGCAAGCGAACGAAACGCAGGGTATTTCGTGCGAACACACGCAGCTTCGACGTAGCTTTGTCGCTTAAAAAGCATATCGCATCTGTGCTACGTGAGCTGCTTTTGAAAAATTGTTCCCGATACGTCAGCGCCGGGGTAGAAAGAAAAAGGGTGGGTTCGTGAGTACAGGAAGCGATATCCGAATCTTTCTCTCCCTTTCTCTCCTTTCCTCTCTCTTTTTCTCTCTCTCTCATTCACTCTCTCTTTCTTTCTTCCCCCTCTTTCTCGACTTCCGAGCACCTGAGTATCTGAACGATATTTCTCTTCTTTTACGTGTTTCGAAGAACGATGATATCCCTCGCGAAATCGGATTTACGCTCGTCCGAGTACGGTCTACGAGATGCGAGATTATCGAAGAGAAACGAGAAATGCGACTTCTTGATCGATGAAAAATGAAGAGAAGGTAAAAGGCTACGGCGTAAATTCGTTCTCCGATAACTTCTCTTATACGAAAGTTGTTTGGGGGATCTTTTACGATTTTTCTATCCTTCTTCATTTTTGGTTACTTTTTCTCAAATTTCTCATCGATATTTTTCCTTTTTTTTTTATTTTTTATTTTATAGGTAAAAGTGATACCTTTAACAAGGTCTAAAAAAGAGTAGAAATATATCGTGAGGAAGGAACGAGCTTGCTTTCGACGATGTTCGTATCTAAAAAAAGATTTTCTTTTGGGGATACGGTATCCCGGGCAAAGTACCGATTTAAAATTTTCGTTTAAAAGATAAGCTAACGAGAGACTTCTTGTGGCAAGTTCGACGATCTTTGCTGGTTTAACATACATATACTTTCTGCGAGAGGATAACTTTGCCGACTTTCGGGAATTGATCCGTAAAGAAATTCCTGTCGTATCAGTTATTTTATAAACGAGTAGACAAGATCAGTGTTTCAGATAAAATTCAATAAAAATGAGTTTTATACGGACTTGAGAGCTTGAATTCTCGTCAGACTCGTAGAGAAAAAGAAATTAATGATCCGGAAGGATCAATTACTTCTTTTTCCTTTTCTCTCTTTTTCTTTCTTTTTTCTCTTTTTTTTTCTTTTTTTAAGTACTCGAGGGATTCGTTTCGAAAGCTTCGTTATCTCATGGTATTCATTCATGACACGGCGAGACATGCAATTTCCAAGATGACGGAGATTACTGAAATCGCATACAAATCGTAGCGAACTACGGAGATCGTGTTGCATGTATGATATTAGTTTCTCCTTGCAGTATTTCATTCTGATGAAGCCATCCTCTGGGACGTACTTTATGTTGATGCTGTCGGCTACTCAAGCATTTGATCGCCATAGCCATTATAACGTTCGAATTCGATAAGTATTCCCTGTCCGAAAAAATTGCCCATAAAGTAGAAACACCTTTTTTTTCGTCTTCCTCTTGTTCTAAAAAAGAAAAAAAAAGAAAAAGGAGAAAGAAAACCAATAATTAAAATTTTTTTTAAAAGATATTGTATATCTTTTAATTCAGTTTAAAACACGTATATAATTTAAAAATAATTAATCTTCGAGAATGTATAATGAGAATAATAATAAGAATATAGTATACAATATTACATTTTAGAATGATTTAGAACTTTATAATTATTTTTTTTTGTATCGGATCGATAATCGAAAGAATCTACTTTGTTAGCGGATCGAAGCAAAGCGTAAAAAAGTTCCGCTATGAAATCGAGAAACGAAATGATATTTGTCTTCTGGCAAAGAGAATGTCGATTCTTTGACTTTTATTCCGCCACGGCGATTACGGTGGTCGTAATGAGAAAGGAAGAGAGAGAAAGAGAGACTCCGATCGTTCGTTAACGATCTTTCTGTGCGTGCTCGTTTCATAGGGGTAGATCGTGTTCTAAGGGGTGCCACAAGGGAGCCATTCGCGTGTCCTGAGGCCTGGCGACAATCGCAGCCGTTACGATAGCCTTCGGACGTTTGGTCCGATCGATAATTCGATTCTCCTGGGAAAAATCGAAATGAGATGGTTTCCATTGAGAATTCACCGAAGAATTTAACGGAACGTAATTTCGTGGCGACGATATTATTGCTACTGGATTGTCTTCAATTTTATCATTTCTTTTTCTTATACAATTATCGCAATTATTTTATACTATAAACCAATATATTTTTCTCGATGATTATTTGAGATAAGAGAAATTATAGAAAATGCTATAAGTCGTATAATTAAGATATAAAAGTATATCAGTAGTTTTTAATATGATACAATCGAAATATAATACTTATTATTTCTTATATCTCCTACTTTGTGTTCCAATATAATATTTTTTTTCAAGCGACTCGACGTGCTATATAATTTCTAAATCACAAATAATAAAAAGATAATGAATCTTATATAAATAAATATACGTAATTATTGCAATACACTAGCAAGAAAAAAATTGATATAACGAATAAAAACAATAAGGGAATAATTTTCTAAATACTTGAAAATTTAGATTCAGAGTACATTTAATTGATTTTTTTTAGTGCGATAAAAAGAGATTTTGAAACATGATTAAACATTTTTTTACTCAAATTAAACTAAAGATATGTGTATTTTTTAGAATTTAGATTATTTCGGCACATATTTTACGTGTTAAGGAGATGAAATGATCCATTATTTCTAACAGAAATCTACTGATAAACTACTGACAAGCGAAAGTGACTACGTGGTTAGAAGAAAAGAAAAGAATTTGATAAGAAATCACGAGCCTCGTTTTCGATAACCTCGAAAATAACTCAGTTGCCCTCTTAATCACAGTTTGTGAGAAACTTTTCAGCATATAGTCACTTTTTGTTTCGTGGCCTATGTAATAAATTAGAGAAGAATATTTCCTATTTAAAAAATTAAATATATGCACATGTATATAAATGTATATAAAAATATATATGTAATATAATAATATAATAGTTTTATGTATATATACATAAAACTATTGTTCCCGTAAGCTGTATTAGAGAAATCCATCAATGAATGTAGAAATACTTACATTAACTAACAGATATGTATTATATAAACAAGAATTAACTCTTCACAAGTTAAAATTCAATAATTTGATCAAAAAATATACAATACTTATAACATCTTAATTTTGTTTATTTGTAGATAAATGACAAATCGTAAATGTACGAAGTGTTGATATACTATAATAATTTTTAATATACTAATCGTAAAATACGTTTAAAACTTTTTATAAATTATACAAAAATTAATGTCAATCAATAAATTTAAAGATTTGAAAACTGTTTGATATATTTCTACTTATGATCACAAGATTAAACTAGAGAATGATCACAAGATAAATTCTATTGCAAATATTCTATTTCGAAGTATTTTTAAGTCTCATGGAAATTTTGTATACATCTAGAGAAATCTCTTTGCTAGTGAACATTGCATTTGTAAGTTACTATTTCAGAGCATAGTTCAACTATCTGAAAGCGATTGTATTATACCATTCTCTCAAATGGAAACAAAGGAATATTATTATCGGAAAGCTTTCTAGAATACGAATCAGTTTTATATACAGTTTTATATCAGAAAGTAGTAGTACAAAAATGTTTGCACGAAAAAAATTAAAGAAATATGAATTTTACAAAGTAAATTTAATATTAAATAAAATTATCTCAAGTTTATTTCAAAACTATGGAACAGTGGTTATCTGAATAATGACTATCAGTTACTATTTCAAAACAATTACATGTTATTGGCTGTTTGGTGTCGAGTAAATATTCTCGTACTTATTTTCAAATGAATACGAAGTTTGACAATACCTTCGAGGATAACTATCACAAAAGATTCTCAAATGAACGCTTAGTTTTATAAACAAACATTCAGACTCTTCCTCTTACAATATAATTTCTTATTAGATAACTATCTAACACATTTTCTTTCGCTCGTTTCATTATTTCTAGTTTACAATTATTTTATTTTATTTTTTTCAATGTACCCTAAATTCAACGTATTCTATAATCTTCGTATCTCTATGGTATCTTTTTTATTCGTTTTAGTCTATTTGATACATTTGAAAAAGTTTCTAATTTCTTTCGTTTTTCTACTGACTTTGTGCTCGCTATCCGACAATTTTTCATCTTTACTGATTTTCCTCTCATCATTAATCTTTTCCTCTTCGTTGGTATCATAAATTGTATCAAATTCTGCTTATACTGTTCTTCTTCTTTTGATTCGAAGTAATTGTATTCTCTTTTCGATCAACTCTCTCTCTCTCTCTCTCTCTCTCTCTCTCTCTCTCTTCCTTTCTCTTTCTTTCATTTCCTCTCTCTTTCTCTTTGTTTTTCTTTCTCTCTCTTTCTTTCTTTCTCTTCTCTCTCCTCCTCTTTCTTTCTCTTTCTTTTTCTGTTTTTACCTCTCTTTCTGTCTCTCTCCCTTTCTCATTATTGTAAATTTAATATAAATTTCTTTGAATTAAAATTCGTGGTTAACTTATTTTCTTTTGTTTTCTTAATCAAAACTTTATCTTCCGAATCTAACTTTTTTCCATTCGTTTTATTTTCGAAATATCTATCGAAATGATTTTTTTCTTTAATTTTCTTTCACGTATCGTTTTCTGTTACCTTTCTTATCAACAGATATATTATATTTTTACTTAACTTTTGTAATTTAATTTTTAATTTTCTTTCAAATAACATTTGTGCTAGTGAAACTTCTGTAATTGAATATGATGAATTAAAAAATATATTATTAATTCTTTGCTTCATTTCTTTGCTTTTGTATATGCTATATTTCGTTTTAGAATCTTCTATTTCATTTTTCTATTTCTCAGTTTATTTGAGATCAATATCGAGTTGTATGTATTATTTTTATATTATTATCGCCTAGTCAAGCTTTTAAATCTGTCCGTAAATTGCAAACTGTAATATTCGGAAATTCAAATCGCGCAAATATTTCAAATAAATGTTTTTTTATTATTTTTGCTATTATGTTATTTAATATTGTCATTTTGAAATATCGAAAATAATAATCTGTGACAACTAAATATTTTCACTTGTCGGTAACGATCCATTACAACTGATTGTATAATTCCTACAACGAAAGGTTTGACTATAGAATTTTTTGAATTAATTGATATTTTTTACACAATTCAACGATATTTAACGTGTCTTTATCTATTACTTTCTATCATAATTTTATTTTCAATCGATTTTTTATCGTCAAAAGTCGCGGGCGACCCATGTGCGTTAATTCTAATTTCTCTTTTTTTTTTAAACTTGTGGAATAACAATTTGCGCGTTCCTCTTAATATTAAATTATTATGAATAATTAATTCATCCTTAGGAATTCTAAATGGCGAGTTTTTCTTATGCCTTCCACCTATTATTTTGTACTGTTTCTTGATGCTTTCCCATTTATTATTTCGTACTGCTTCTTGATGCCTCCCATTTATTATTTCATACTGCTTCTGAGAGTACCTTATCTTTCTTCGATTTCTTCTATATTTCTTTTATCGTCATTGCTTGTGGTGTTACTTTCTTCCCTGTGCGATATATCTTTCGTCGTTTTTGCTTCCATTTGTATGTTTACTCTCTACACTTAACCGTGATAATATATCAGCTATGTATACATTTCTTTTCATATACTACTTTATACTTCTTAAAATGGTTTGTAGACGTTACATCCATCTTTCAAGTTGCTACGTTAAGGTCGGTGAATACGACAGAATTTCGCAACGCACGTTTGACGGACGATAAAATTCCATGTGTCAACTTGCTGCTCGTCTGCACCGAGCTCTGATTTTGGAATATATATATATATATATATATATATATATATATATATATATATGTACTTTAGTGCTTTATTACCTGTTACTAATTCGGATTCTATATCATACTACCAGCTATAAAATCTTTCCAATGCATATATTACCTATACCTAAAGCTATTTTTTTGGTTTGTGAGTATCTTCTTTTACAGTCTGTTAAGCTTCTACGTACATAATATATTACTCTCCATCGATTCTGATCATTTGATTATGTTATTATGCATCTTATAGCTACCGGACTCACGTCTATCGTAATTATCATTTTCTGTTTTGCATCATATAGTTCTAATGTTTTCCTACTTGTTAATTAAAAATTTTAATAGTTATAATGTCTGATATTCATTATTTATTTATTGTTCTTAAATTTCATATAAATTCATTGATTCCTAATACTCAAGAGTTTTGGAAATATGAAAGTTTTTCATTTCTTCTACTTTCGATTTCAATGGTTGATATCAACAGCACAAGATTCTATATCACATAAACACAATTGCTTTTCTTCCAAACACATAAGTACTTATCCTTATTTAGCTTTATTCTTTTATCGACTAATACTTTCGGCATTGGCTTTAGTCTGAACTTCAAGTTCTTCTTTGGTCCTGCCATTTACAATGATATCGTCGATAAAAGATATTGCCCCTTCACAAGTTTCCAATATCAATCGCATAATTCTCTCAAACATTTCCAGCGCGCAATTAATTCCAAACATTAAACGTTTGTAACCGAACGAATCTTCCTCCGTTACAAAAATTGTAATATCTCGTAATTTTTTTATGTAATTTGGATCTAATGAATTTTTTTCAAGTACCGTCGATTCATTTCTTCTTCGCATATGTATGAATAATCTAATATTACTATTTTTTATTTTTATTATTGATATACATATTTGGATTTGTTATCACATTATTGGTTTTATTATCGATAACATATGCCTATATATATATACTTATACATAGTTTTTTAACTTACACACATATATATATATATACACTATAGTATTTCTCTATATATATCTATATTTAAAAATTAGTAAAGTATCTATAGCAATAAATACGTTTTACGATTTTCACATATACATTAAACCAGAGTGCAAAAACCTACAGTAGAGAGTCTTGAGACATCTCCGTTTAATACGCGTCTCATCTGTACTCCGTTCAATGAGTCTAGTTAGGAAAGGTAAACAAATGTACGTGGTTGGGACGTGATCAGAACAGGAACGTATTCGCAACCTTCAGATACGGTAACACTTTCCGGGAGGGAAGTCGAAGCAAGTCCTAACAATGACCTATGCAAATTCTCTCTTGAATTCAACAATTCACTACCCGTTCGGCAATTAATAGCTGGAATTCTGTGCATCTATCACGTGATGTTTTGTTTACCTCTACTGACTCGACTCGTTGAACGGAGTATAGTTTAATCGAAGATGATTAACTGGTCAGTTGCCGAATTGTAAGCGATAACGTTAAAGAACTAGTATAGAGTGCTTTGTCATTTTGTCAACGACTGCCTTGCAAAGGATTAGGCATATCGATGGTTAGTTACAGCAATGTGTATTGCAACTAAGTCTCCTAGTAAAGAAAAGTATCGGTGGTACGTATGAATGAAATAACAAAAACATTGCATGTATGTGTGTATGTATTGTATGTGTATATATGTGATGAGAGTCTAGAATAACAAACACAAGGCTGAGGCAGTATGTTTGCGTCCGTCATTGAGAGCACTTCGTTATTTAGTTTTGTTTAATAAAGTCATCCTAGTGAATCTATAATTGGTTAGTTTTTATATTATAAGTTTTCTCGTCTCTTTTTTCTACATAAATAAAATGTAGAATTACTCGAATTAAATTTAGTATCGTCTCGTTAAATTAATATGTTACTATCGTGAATTAGAATCGTGAAAAAGAATTTTTGCGAATCGTATGCGTCGGTATAACTTTTGGAATCTTTTAAATATAGGTACATATAGGTAGGTAGCATATCTTTTATGCGAATGTATGATTATTTTCAGAATACATAAAATTAATTAAGCTGCCATGGCTATTTTAATTTCTACTTACGAATGAAAATTTCTGCTTTTAAATATAAATAACATGTTCAGAAAACTTGGAAATACTTTGAAACGTAACTACGTATCTATTTCATTTATTTCATAATTACTTTGCAATTTTACATTTGGAAATATATCAAATAGTTTAAAGTAGTCTTTACATTTGTTAAGGAATTAATTTTTTTCTAATTTGTAGAAATATTTGAATATGTCGTATTCTTAAAATTACGTACATTAGCACTTTGTATATTTGTGATTTGTTAATTATCTGTAAAAAAAGTGAAAATCTCATTCATATTGTAAATTTTTCATATTTTTTTGATCGAGTTTTTAAATTTTACCGCATGAGGAATTATGGTTTCTAATAAGTTCGTCGTATTATCTAGAGTAAATTTTAAAGCAGTGATTAGGGCATGAAGCCAAGAAGTGGATATATGCCGAAGAAGCCCCCACAGACTGTGGTTCAAGAGGGCAACTTTCGATGGTGAGTTATTTTCGAGGTTATCGAAAATGACTTCTTGTCTTATCAAACACTTTTTTTTTCTTATCATATAGTCGCTTTTGCTGGATAGTATTTCATGATTATGATTTATGAGATGATAGATCATTTCATCTCTATGGCACGTAAAATATGCGTTGAAATAATTTAAAAGAAGCACGGATCTTTAATTTAATCAGAATGAAAAAACTTTAAATTGCGTATTAAAATCTTTTTTATTACATAGAAAAAATCAATTAAATATCTCGCTTGTATCGTAACTTTGGAATATTTAGAAAATTATTTTTTTGATTCTTTTCATTCGTTATATTAATATGTTTTTATTTTAGAACATTGAAATAATTTAGATATATTTATTATTAGAATGATATATGAGATTTATTAATTTTTTGTGATTTGTCATTCATAAATCGTATGCTGTAATGTAAAGTCAGTTGAATAAAAAGTAATTTATTGCTATGTGAAATAGGAAGCGATAAGAATAGATAGGTAATATGATAACAGAATGCATTTTCTGGCACGTTCAATGGATATGCATGCTTGGTGCGTGTCACATGTATCATTATTGTATAATAACATTACTGGATTAATATATTTGTTCTTGTTTTGATACTAACAATAGCTTTGTCATCATCATTATTAACTATTATAATTTATTAATTATTATATTTCGTTATAAGAAAACAATTTTACACACTTTTCAAATGTACGCAGCACAAGATTTTTCAAATTTATTATAACTTTAATATAATTTATTTATTATTAATTATATTATTATAATTAGTTTAATATAATTTATTATTACTATTTATTAATTTTTATATTTTTATTTTTAAAGCATTTTTTAATTGTTATTTAATATCAATTTAAATTCTACACTTATCGCTACAGTAATAAATTTAATATCTATCTCGTTAAATACTTAATCGTTTATATTATTTTATTTATAAAAGTAAGTATGCATCATTAAGCATCGGACGAATATGGCTTGTGCATGTTTCCGGTGTGAAAAATAAATAAATATATAATCAGAACCACTTTCTTATCTTAACGCGATAGCAGGTTTGGTAGAGAAATGTTATAGCTAGGATATCGACTTTGCCATAACATACTCACTTCGAATTGTTTCGAGAGAGTCGAAGTGCCGTATGCAAATCTTCTTCCCGCTTTTCTCTCGCTTTTCTCGAGATAAAGTCTGTCGTAAAAACCGGACGACAATTTTATGTCTTGTGATAAGAGGACATAGAGAATATTGTCGTTTTGCAACCGCTTATACTGTTATGCCGAATATTAAGAAGCATAAAAAAGTTTTCACGGAAGAGATGTTTTATACTAGTGACGACGTCGATTTGCAAAAAACGAAGATTTTTTCTCGCAAGATTTATTCATACTTGCTAAAAATGTTCACAATTGAAATTCAAAAAAATAAAAATGAATAATATCCGATAAGCGATCCTAGCATACAATATAAAATTATCAATATTTCTATTCAATCAGTTTCTTACAAGCATTATTTTTTGTAAATAATATTTAGTCTTATACATTTTGCAATATCCCTGACGAAATTGATATCTTTTTGATTATTTTCAACTTCGTGTTTCTGATTATAAGGATGTTGGATCGTAGACAAAAAATTTTAATTTACTTCGTACAGTGTTTCGTACATCATTTGATATTTATATTGGAAATTAAAAATGATAAATACGGTAATATATATTGAAAAATTATTTCTACCGGAAGATCTTCGCGAAAGTTTTCTAATTTCTTATTATTTTTATGCGATTATAAGAAGTTCCTTATGAAACTTTTGTAATATCTTTCACCAAACAAGAAAATACTTTATTTTATTGGTGTTCGATTAATTCGATCGGAAAATCAAATTTGAAATTTTCATCGGAATGACTTTCATCATATAGGAGAACCGTCCGAGTTTGTACCGGAAGCTCTCTCGTCTAAGATCGAACGATTCTACTAAATCCTTTTTCTTCTTATTCTTCTTCTTTTCACGGATAAATTTGCATGGAAACGAGGACGGAAATTTCGTTCCGATAAATGCGGGAACGAAGAGAAATCGGTCTCCTGGAGTGCAGTAATCTGTAGAAAAGAACGTCTTCGATTCCAGAACGCACAACGAGAAAGAGGAAAGCCGCGACTCGATTTACCAAGGTTCAGACTCAACCTTGTTCAACCGGAATGGAATTCGATCGCGAGCTGCAAAACGGGACGGGATACACGATAGACACATTCAAAAGAGAGAGAAAGAAGGAGAGAGAGAGAGAAAGAGAGAAAGATTACATAAAAGATTACAGATTAATCTTTGATATAGCAATTGATAAACAAATATTAATCTTTGATATAGCAAATAAATAAATAAATAATCTTTGAGTTAATTTATAAATAACTTTTTTTCTAAGGAGTTTATAACAATAAAACATCAAGAAATTTATTTATGAACTAAATCAATGGAACTATGTAAAATTGTGAAAAAAGAAATTCTGATTATACATAAATTATCTATAATTTCTTATAAAATCAAAATTAAATTAAAAAATTAGAATATTTAAATATGAAATAGCTATATACATATATACCAATTGTAAAATTAGAAACTTTTATTATAAAATATTTATGACTTAATTCAAACGCTGAAACTATTAACAACTAAATCAAAACTAAATTAAGAAATAGAATATGAAAAAAATGACATGGAGATCGATTTAAACGATAGATCGAATGTCGTAGAAGGAACGGACGATCGTTTGTCGAAGATGTAACCTGATCAAACGTCGTCGTTCAGCGTTGTTCGTTCACCGTTGAATTTTCACGTTTTGAACATGGCTCAAAGGGGCTGACGCGACATAAAATCCGTTCGAATCCGGCTATGAAAAATGAAAGAACGGGTCTGTAGCGTGTGAGCACAGGGCTGCCCGTGTCTGGATATGAATTTGATGGACGCATTCAATTTCTTATTCGATCGATATTGTTTGAACTTCCGGAACTTCGTCAAACATTGCGTTTCGATCAAATAACGTACATTTGCAGAAAGAATTTCCTGAAAATTGCATTTTTGTAATCGACGCGAGTGAAATCGATATCTATGTAGGTTTAAAAAAAAAAATGGGGGAAAAAAGAAAAAAAAAAGGAAGAAGAAAAAGAAAAAGAAGAAGAAAAAAAAAAGAAAAGGGGGAAAAGATCGAGTGAAAGCAGATCTTTATCGAATATTATTTTTACGTCTGTCGTATCGACGACGAAAGAGTGAAACGTAACCATTGAGCAATGCAATCGATGATAGAACTAAAAAGTAAGAAGGAAAGGATAACGAGTATTTCATCGTTGACATCCTAGCGAGCGAGTCTATAACGTTCGAGAGAAATCATTCGAGGGAAAAATCTATCGAGTTGACAAAAAGAAAATAAAAAAAAGAAAGAAAGAAGAAAAAAAGAAAATAAAAAGCGTCGAGAGACAAGCGAAAGCGTATCGCTATGTTCATACGAAATCTCAGCACAGCTGTTCGTCAGTAAATTGGTAACATTTGTCGGCGATTGGAAGAATTTACGGGAGCTTCTCTCTTTCTCTCTGTCTCTCTCTCTCTCTCTTTATGCTTCGTCCTTTTTTCCCTTTCGTTTCCGTTCTCTCTCTCTCTCTCTCTTTTTTGTTGAATCGAGCGATAAATCACTCTTCCGACTCTACGAGATTTAATATAACGTCAATATTCTCAGCAGGAAATCAGAAAAAGAGGAAAGGATAACCGGAGAGTAGTCGACAAGCATCCAAGGATTCTACGATTCCTTTTATACGTGACGTCCTTTTCAGAGGCGTTCCTTCTCGACGCTGAAATCACGACTTTGAAAATCTAAATTCACTCACACCGGATCACGAATCATACTCGAAAAATTCAACCTTCTTCTTCGTCCTTTCCTTCGACGCCATTTCTACAGGTTGAATTTTATCGAGAATGCGAAATTTCCCTTTCGTTCGTTCGCTTGCTCGCTCAGTAGCTCGCACATTTTTGTGAAAACTCTTCGGTTTTTCCTGATTGTTATTCACCACTTTATTCCTAGGAATCCTTTCGTCTTTTCCTTTTCTTTTTTCTTTCGTTTATCCATTCATCTATCGTGCTCAACACGATCAGGAACAATTCGATATTTTTGAGAATGATGGGAACGGAATATTGAATTCTTTCGAGTACAAAACGAGTTCTATACTCTTATTGGATTCACGTAGTCGAAGTTACGTGCACTAAATCATATACGATTTAACGGAATGTCATGCTGTTTGAAATAACACAAATCCACGAGATCGTTGCGTATAAATATATATGTATGTGGGTGTATACAGTATGTATGGTAATTCGTGTCAAAAGCGTCTCGTCAACTTTTACTCGGAAACGAACTTTTAGACAGAAACGAGACTTTGGCGGATAAGATGAAACATCCTGAAATACGGAAATTAATGTTTGCGGTTGTAAAATTATCGTGTTCGCCTCTGAAAGGATTCAACGTGTTTACACTGATCACACGCTATGCGAGGATCCGCACAACGTAGAGAAACTAATTGTGACCAAATTGCCCGTTCGTAATTATTTCCGCCCGGCGTTCACTGTTGTCTACACGGACGCCGGACGGAATTTCAATCTTCCTGCCTGGTATCAATCGCAAAAAGCGATAGTATCGATATCATGATATTTTGACATCGAAAACTCCTATCTGTCTTTTTCTTTTTTACTTTGTTTTTATTTAAATTTGATTAGTTGTTTTAATTATATCAGAAATTTTAATTACGTTGATTCTATTTTTCATATAACCATTTTTCTGAAAAAAAGAATAAGCTTAACCGATGAGGTTCGTTATAGTAGTTAATACTATTTTAAATATCTTTCTGTAATTTTTATTTCCTTCAATTTAATTCGGTTAAATAATTTCCATCACTTTGAAACCAAAATTAATAAAATTGGACTGAAATAATTTACGGATCTTCATAGCGTGCAACTTCGTATACATTTTAAGCTCAACTATGCTCAACCATTTAAACTAAAACTAATATGTGGATTTGTGTACGCATATACACATATCTACGTTTATACGAATACGGATGAATCTATGTATATGGAAATACATTATGTATACATTCTGGTAGAAAATTTAAAGATAGATGAAGATTTCTCGTTAGGTCCACAAATTAAAATTATCATTATAACTGTCCATAATAATGACAATTAATAAAATTATCGTACAAAATATATTTGATATAGATCATTATATTATATATGGATTATTATAACTATTCGATGTTACGATGAAAAGAAATTTCAGTGTGTAGAAGCGCTAAAACTAATATGAGAATAAGGATAGGGGTAGGGGAAAGGATAGAAGAGCACGCGAGCAACGCAAAAGCTCTTCAAATTATTTCCGCATTGTACTAGACGTAAGAAGGAAAGCGGAGTTGCGGAATTTTAACGAGTTTTGTGCAACTTGATATTACGAGAGTAGAATATACCTTGACAGAGAACTATGCGTCCTCTTTTCTGACAGAACTGTCGCATCGACTTTGTCTTTCTTTCACGAACAATACATTTGCTTGCTTCTCTTCTCTTCTTTCGTTAAAATCCGAGAGAATACAAAGAGTGAGAGAGAGAGAGAGAGAGAGAGAGAGAGAGAGAAAGAGAGAGAAAGGAAGGAAAGAGAACGAATTCGTTTTTGTCCCGTGCAGGACGCGAGAAATCTCAGAGATTCGAGAGAAAATACCTTGAGTATCATAGCGAAACTGTTTCTGAGTATTTTCCATTCAAATTTATACAATGAAATTATTATATTCGTCGAATCAATGGTCATGGAAATAACATCTCTCTTTTTCTTGATAATGGAAAATTCCATCTGTTAAAATCCTAGCTAATAAAGAAGGAAACTAACAAGTTGATTTACTTTTTGACCACAGTTTTGATAAATAAGTTCGTTCTAGTGAAAATTGCAATTCTCTATTATCCAAAAAAGTTAATTAAAGTTATTTCGATGAAAAGAAAGAGATGGATTGAATATTAAAAGACAAAATAATATTATTTTTATAATTGTGTAGGTCGTTATTATAATTACAGAATACACGCACACATACAATACATGTATATACATACATATCTATATATACATACATATACATATATACGTATCTATTTACTGACACGAAATGTGATGTTAATAATAATTGTGATCCAAGCTCGTAATTGGATCGGTCATTGAATTACATTTAGCCAGTATTTCGTCCCATCATGTCTCGTCTTCGAGAAAGGCCTATATACTATATATCTATATGTATGTACCTACCTTACTCTCGAATGCCGTTCCGGAAATTTACGAGCTCTTATGCAGCGACGGGACTGCTCTTAATGGCGACTCGATTCGTAGTTACACATAAAATTAGAGTAACATTGCGATTTAAGTGGAGACAAGGGAACGCCGACCAGTTTAAACACAGAGAAAGAGAGAGAAAGAGAGAGAGAGAGAGAGAGAGTCCGACTATTTCTCGACCCTACTTTAAACTTCCTCGAGAGTAAGTCCTACGATTAACGTCGGACGATCCCCTAAGCTTAAACTTTTAAATCCTCTGTTTCCACTCTCTACGTCGTGATAAAAATTATCGAACGTTTATCTCCGTTCGAAGCAGCACGGATAATCTTGCTTTTCCAATTCAAGCTCTGTTAGATTACTTATACATGAAATGTTCAGAAAAGCTATAATTTTTTTAATCGTATTTATTACGAATTTACTTCAAACTTTTCCTCTGAAAATGGAAAAAAGAAAAGAAGGATATACGATAAAGATACATTATTTTTTATAGTAATCAAAATATAAACTTACAAAACTGTTTAGATACTAATTAAATACATTCTGTGTTACATCACTTTTTTCAGTTTTCATTATTTTTCAGTATGGCATTCTTCGCCTTCGAAAATTGAAATTTCTTTCTACTACAAGATTCTAAAAGTTTTCGTTTGAGCGTGAAACCGAACCGAGTCGTCTGTACATTCCAGTCCTTAAAAGTCACCGGACTTCGAGCAATATACCATTCTGTCTTCTATTCTCGATAAGAAATGCTAAAAGAACGAAAAGGAATATATAGGTGCGATATGTTCGCCGCATACCGTGCATAAGCCGAGTGCATTCGAGCCAATGCACTTTTCTTTGGCGAACATGAAACGTAGCCATTATTTTGCGGTTCAATAGTTGTTCAGAGATGTTGGAAGAGGAGTTAGAAGAGAAGAGAAGAAGAGAAGAGAGGAGACGAGAGGAGAGGAGAGGAGAGGAGGGAAGAGAAAGGATTACGTAGGCTGCTCGTGGCCGACTAATTACCAACGTGACGTGTCGAGTTTCGAAGATGGTTTCTATCTCTCTCTGTCTCTATTTCTGTTTCTCTCTCTCTCTCTCTATCTGCAATCGAACCGAATGTTATTGTTAATGAGAATCGACGGAATATCAACGTACTACGGTCGCATTCAAGATGAGATTGGTATTATGAATATTAGATTGTCCATGTTGGGCGAAATTCGGCCTAATCGTCTCTATTCTCTTCTGATTCTACAGTTCGATAGAATCAGATAGATCGTGCTTCTCTAATCAGCTGCTTGAAATCAAAAAGAGGAAGTTAAAAACGAGATATAATAAAGTAATCAAAGATAGAATTCTGCATAGATATGATTTTATAGAATTTCGTGCTTTAAGACGAAATAATCGATACGAAATAGAAGAAAAATAATCGAAAAATAATAGAACGATTTATTAGTACCTCAATTTGGTAGTTTTTATTTACCGTTTGTTCCGTGAACAGTTTACTTTCCACTATTTTTCTTTTTTTCTCTTGGATGTCGAAGTTTTACACGGTCCATATGAATTTAAAATTTTTAGCCAGTAGGGCTGCCCTTGGCGGCGTGGAAATTCGTAGGGCCAGCCATAATCCCCTTTTTCTCTTTCCTTCTTTCCCTTCACCCTTACTCGTTTCGCGCATTCGGTTCGCTTTTGTACCGCGTCGCGTTTACGTCGAGCACCGGGATTTCATTCCCCTCAACCCACTTCGTCCTCTTGGCCGCAGAGAGCATAAAACACTCGTAAATTTGCATTCCACGCGCGTCGAAAGAGAGAGACAGTTAGAGAGGTGGAAAGGGTAGAGAGGGAGTCGTTGAACCACCCTGTCGTCACTCACGCTACGCTTCTCATTGTCGAACTCGTTACATTTCTCTCTTGCTCGATCGTTAAATCGTATGAAATGATTGCTTCCTTCAAACGAATCTTGATAATTTTTCTTTTGAACTTTTTTTCTATCTAGATTCTATAAATCTTTCCGCTTTCTATCAATTTGTATTCTGAAATTTTACGATCAATCGATATTAGATATATCTACATGAAAAATAAACATGATCGTCCTCGATATGCCTGATATATTTATATCTTCCGATATGGTATATGAGATGTTCTAAAATGACTATTTCCTTTAAGCGATTCTTGATAATTTTCTTCTGAGATTTTCTATCTGGATCCTATAAATATATCCAATTTCTATCAATTCGTATTCTTGAATTTGAGGATCAATCGATATAGAGATACATATCTATATCGAAGGACTATAGTTGGACATTATTATTCTTATTTTTTCCGCTATAAGGATTCCTAAAACTAGAAAATAAGATTCGATCAAGAATTTTTATTTGATTTTCTTATTTCGTCATAAATGTGTCAGAAATGATTGAAATAAAGAAAAGGACTCGAAATTGAACATCGTATCCTTTGAAATATTTCAACTATTATTTTTTTCTTTGAGTTATTGAGCTTCGTAACACTAAGAGGTCTCAAAAGAGAAGAGTACGCTCTCCATCAGCGTTTACGCGGTATACGTTCCGCGGACGGTGTTAATCCGGTTCTTGCCGACAAATCGCCGGCCGCACTCACTGGACACGCTAAGTCTCCTTTAATCCGCGGTCTGATCTCAGATTAAGTTTTACGCTCGACCGGATTCCGTGACGACGTAACATTTCTCACTTTCGAAAGGTGCACACAAATAAGATGACCGACTGAAAAATACAAAACTCAATTATTTCTTATGCTTCTTAGTAATCCAAGTTTTTTTATTTATTTTACTTGAAATAAGAAAAAAAAATGAAGAAAGAAAGAAAAATATGATTCATATATCATATTAATGATAAAATCATCGAAGCAAAATATTCATCATCTTACGTTATTTTTTTTCGTTTTCTTTTTTTTTGAATGAAATTATCCTAATTTTTTCAATGAAACTATCCTAATACAAAAGTGTAGGCATTTATTTCGTTTCTTGTCAACAGATATAATAAATAATATCTGTTAGTTATCACCGGTCTTTTCGTTTGTTCTTTTTCCACGAAAGAAACTTAAGAAAGGTGTAACTTGCGTAAAGTTATTTTCACAGTGTACATAGGCTATCGATCCGAAATGCAAAGGGTCACCGTGAGACAGCTCAGTCTGTGCTTTACTCGGGCCATAACACAATTACGTTAATTGGCCGATGCTTACATTAGTATTAAGTGGAAGTCTGACGAGAGGAGCCGATCCTTTGGGTGGGGGTTCTTTGGATGGGTGTTGCGTTAAAGAGAGAAGGATGGACATATTAAGAGGCCTAAAGAGAGTGAAAGAGAAGGAGATAACGGTAGAATAGAGTTAGTAGGATGAACGAAAGAGAAGATGCAATATATATAAGAGCAATATATATATCTATACATACATACATACATACATATATATATTATATATATATATATATATATATATATATATATATATATCTAGCTCAGATGGTAAATGCAGAGAGAAGGAAAGGAAGGGCTAAAGGAAGGACTATAAGGGTAGAGGAACAGGTATATAGTTTCATCCCAAAGTTTGGTGGTTAGCTCCTTATAGCGGCAACTACTCGTCCGTGTCTAAGCCATATTCGACGTTGAAAGCAGCACAGCAGCGGTTTAGGTGGCTTGTCGGAACTCCGAGCTAGCACCGATTTTACGCCGTTTGAAGGATAAACGAGCCCGAACCGACATGCTTCCTTCCTTTAACACGACGACGTTCACTTGTCCTTCGTTTGTATGCAAATTTTCGTCTGAATTTCAAGATTCGTATGCATTTCCTCGTAAATGCTGTATACCATTGATTATTGTCACCACAAGTATTATTATTATTCGATCCGTTATCGAACGATAATCAACGATATGTATCTATGTATGTTTGTAAAATTTTTTTCCTAAAATTTTTTTCAAAGCCTACGACCGATTTCAATAGTTTTTTCCTTCATAGCGTTTTTTATACGAATAAAAAAGAAAAAGAATAATATAAAATAAAAAAGGACAATAACAGTCTAAAGCTCTTTCACCGAAAAGCCCTGAAATATCTTTTGACTATATAAAGTTTATATTATAAACGAACGTATTCTGTAACAGAAAAATCGGATAAACAAAAAATCTCATCGAAATTTCCGCTTCGTTTTAGCGAACTTGTCTCTTCCCTTTTTCTATTCCAATATTGTTCGATCTTTGATCTCTTTTTCTCTTTCATTCTCTTTCTCTCTCTCTCTCTCTCTCTTTCTCTTTCTCTTCTCTCACAGTTTTTGGTCCTCTCGTTCAAGGGCGGAAGGAAGGTGACGGTTCCGATGCCGTTCCATCGTCGGTAATCGAAATTTAATCGTCGGAAAGAATAGCACGCTGACGAAAGCTTCGTTCTAGCCGAAAAATTCTATAAAAATGGACGTGGAATCCAATCTGCGAGATAGACGAGACTGATCTGTGTCGGTGATTTGTATTCGTCAGGTATATACGCCATGAAATCGAATACCGAAACCGTCCGCTTCCGTAAAGCTCGTCAGAATCACTTCCACAGCTTCATCCTCCACTTCTACATTCTCATTTCGAAGCGAACGTGTCAACGGCTCGCTTAAAATCCGCTAATCGAATTTTCATTAACGCAACCTCGTCGTGCGAACTGTTAATTGCCCGGCTAATACCCTCATTTATTTGAAATCAAATATGTTATATCGTAATGGCCGTATCTGCACGTCCAAAACGTTCATTATCTGTGCGACACACGAAACGATACGTTCTAGCTATCGAGAGATATCTCGCGAATTTCAACATTTTGCGGCTTGCGAAAGGTTCATGCGGTCATTTCATCTATATCTACGAGTGAGAAATTAGATAGTTTTTCATTGTATCATGGAAAATGGTAGTGAGTACGTTAATACTATATACCTATCATGATTATACTTCATTGTAAAGTACATTCCCATTTAGTGTTTGATAAAATTTGAATAAATACCTAAAAATTACAAACATTCATCTAATATAAAATATATATATACAAAAATAAAAAAAATATATATATTTAAAGTATGTTTCTTTATTAAGATCTTTTTGAATAAGATCGTTTTATGAAAAGTATGCTATGTCTAGTTCGATTGAATACTCTAGCGTCTACTGAATACTCTAGCTTCGTTTAAATATTCTATAGTCTCTATCTATGGTATCGCCGTTTAACGGTATCTCTGAACGTACTGTTATACAGAAGAGAACAACGATGAGGAAGAGAAAGAAGAAGAACAAGAGGAAAGAGAAGCTCGGGTGAAAAAAAGATTGGACCACCGCCTCATTTAATTGTGAAACCACTTGGTCGGTTTCTAAAGGTGCTCCGACAAGTAGAAGGACTGGCTTTACTTCCTATAGACTCAGTTTTGCGGTGAAAGACGAAACTCCGAAGCTTGGTCTACCATCGCGCCACTTTCTTGGCTTCTCGCCCACTCAAGAAGAAGTAACACGAGGATCCTTCGGCTGTCACTCATGATGTCACACATAGATTAGCAAGATTCTCTTGACAAGATACTAATACAATAGAATCTTTATTAAAATTCTCTTTTAAGAAACAGAACCATCGATTTTATATAAATACTTATTGATAGTTATTGATATAAAAGACTTAATTGTGTATGTTCATAATTTCTCAAAAACTTCTATTATTTTTGTTCAATCCAAACGAAATTTTGTATAATTGTTTTTCATGGTTCGAACAAAAATTCAAACTGCTTAACTTGTGGAAATATTAGTTATAAAATAGACTAGACGGCTTTAAACGGGTAAGAGAGAAAGAGAGAGAGAGAGAGATAAAAAAGATCGGTGTACGACAACATGAAGTATACAATGAGAAAGAGAGAAAAAGAAAAAGAGTATAAAGAAAGGTGGGATGAGAGAGGAGGAAATCGTGAAGTTAGTTACACTAGAAATGCATTGATTGAGTGATTTGTGATGTAACTTTTCTATTTTGTTTATATACGGATGGTTCGATGGTAGTGTGCTTTATACGGATCCGTTGGCGCGTCCGGATTTTAAAATCCGGTTGTGGAAAAAAATTTTATTTCGTAAATTCTAGCGATTCTCGATTTTCCGATACGCGGTTGGTATCTTAAATAAATTTTTACTTCTCCAAATAATCGATGATAGTCTGTAGAAAAATGTTTATTTTACACTTCGAATCAATAGTACATAATAGATGATTTGAACTAATAGGAATACTTGATATTATATATTATTTTGAAAAAGGCAAGTACAAAAATGTTTTTTTAAAGCTTAGTTGTCTGTTTCGTTGATATATTTAAGTGCATTTGCAATCATTTTAATAGATCCCTCAAGACGGCTTTTACAATATTACTTTTATACTTATTTATTAAAGGGAAATAAAAATCTTTTGAGATACTTCTCCGAAAAAATATAAAAGAAAATATAATATTCTACGAGATGAAAAGTTTGTTAGAATAAAAGAATATTCGTATAGTGATTATTCAAATAATAAAGATTCTATCGTGATCGATAAATGTGGTTCAAATTATCTTCACCGACCGGCATAAATCTTTTTATACTTCGTTCACGTGTTGTCAGTTACGATGTTGCTCACATTTTCTGCGGTGTAGTGAAAGTTAGATTCTTCAAAATTTCAACAAATCATTGAATCCTGTCGTTCCTACGTATATCCATATCTAGTAATAATTAGATGCATCGTTTCGTTGTCATCGTCGGTGAACTCATATCGAAGAAAGAATAAAAGAAGAAGAAAAAGAAAAGAAAATAAAAGCGAATTGGTAGTACGGTTATACGAAAAGCCGATATTCATCAGCATGATGGCTTTTACTTAATACTTCGCTGACTCCCGTTGTAACCAGCTTCTATATATCTCCTATCAATTATCCTCTCCACACTCTACGCTCTCTACACTCTTATTAACGGAGAAACACTTTTATATACTTACGATATACATACATACATACATACATACATACATACATACATACATACATACATACATACATACATACATACATACATACATATATATATATATATATATATATATATATATATATAGACGTGTATTAGTGAACGTACTAGAAAGAAAGAAGAGAGAAAGCAGAGACCAAAACTTGGCTTTGTGTATTATATGTCCTAAGAACGTGAAAAATTCAACGTTGAAAAAGTAGTCGAGAGTCATGCTTGGGTTCCATAGGCTACACGAATTTTTCTGGCACAGCGAAAACCCGATATTCATCAGTCTGATGGCTTTTACTTAACGCCTCGCACTACGAAACAACAAGCCCTATAAAGGTTCTCTTACTATATCCCTCTTTCTTTTTCCTTCGATCCCTGAACACGTAGAAAGATACTACGTGGTTTTTCTTTTATCTTTTTCTCTTCGAAACCACCTTAATAATCGCACGCGTCCCGAATTAATTTTACCACTGCTTGTATTTTCTTCCTTCTTCTTCTTCTTTTATTTTTATTTTCTTGGCATATCGTAAAGTGAACTAACTTGATCCTAACTATGAGTAGGAACAGTAGAGGTTGATTATAGATTAGTTAAGTCTATGTTATTGATCGGTGAAAGACTAGATAGATCAAAAGATATATAAAATTTGATATATAAAAGTTAAGTAACGATATCGTTTTTGTAGATTATCTTGTTTTAACAAACTTAATTCAAGAATGTCATTGCAATTATTTGATAGATAAGTAGATATATACGTATTGAAATGTATTAAAATAATCGAAATTAGTATTGATTCTTTTTTTTATCACTTTTTTCTCTATTATTTCCTTTTATATACATCTATATTTCGCTTACTCATATTCGTGTTATTATTAAATTAACTATTATTATTTTATACAACCTATATGTTTGGTAGTTAAACTTTCTCTTTTTCTCTCTCTCTCTGTCTCTTTCTTTCACATATATTATTAATACTGGCATCAATATAGAAGCATGTTAGCCAAGTATCAACTCTTTTAAAGTATTAAAAGTAATGGCTACCGGGAAAGCCAATGGCTCAGCTAGTTACGTTTGTACTAAGAAAAATTACGAATGTCATGTGACTCGAGCGTGGTAAATGGTGTAAGAAAATAAAGAGAGAAGGACGAATTTCCGCAAGAGGATAGAAAAGGGATGTTGCGTCCATCCCCGTAGTCGGATTGAGCTTTTACTTAACGTCTAAAAGACGTTACGATAGAACCTTTTTGCAAACCTTTTATTGGACCTTTCTAGTTTCTTTGCGAGTCTGTCGTTGAAAGTTCAAGACGAAGAAATACTCTCGGAGATGCGTTTTCTCTAAAGGTATTACTAGCATGAAAATATTCTCACTCAGACGTTATCTTCAGAAGACGATACTTAAATCGATGTGGAATTAATATAATAACTTTTTTGAAATTATTCAAGAAATATGAAAATAAATTATTAATAACGATTTAATGATCTATACATATTATTATATTAATAAAAATAATATTAATGATAAAGTTATACAAAAAATTCCACGACTTTCCACAACGATCGAATATCAAATACTACCAACTATATAATTTTCTACCTAATTGGCGATAACCTGTCTGAGACATATAAATAACAGCTCGTTAAACCATTCGAACGAGTAAAACCTTTACGTTCTTTAACACACATACCTACATGATTTACCCATATAGGACACAACGTGTAGGTATAAATCGTAATGTTGTTGGTTCGAATAAATAGATAATAAATTAAACAACATACGTAATCAATCTGGCGAATCGATCGACCAACATCAAACAAGAAAGAAAGAAAGAAAGAAAAAAACAGAAAAGAAAGAGAGAGAGAGAGAGGGATAATAGATCATGACTTTTAAATCGAGCCGAGTAAAGAAGAAGGACGAAAACGCGTTCACGAGACACGCATAACGCCGCTTATTTATCTGGTTGTGTTCGTACTATCGCGTTAATTGGCTGGCGCCAAGAGAACGGCACGTTTGGAATGGCGCCGATCGACTTCTCTTTCGAAATTCACGTTTGGTAAACGACGCGATGACTGCATTCGTGAAAGCGGAATCGAACTGGTCGACGTTTATGTACAACACGCTCGTTCGTTTGTTGGTTCGGTTTATAAAGCTCGAGTTGCCTCCTCTATCCTCTATCCTCTCTTTCCTCTTTCTCTTCGTTGTCCTTCTCTTTCAACTCCCTTTTCCTCTCTTTGTCGTTCCTACGATCGGTTGCCTCGGTAAGCCACGAATCCACTTTCATGAACTGCTTGGACAGCCACGAACGATAAATCAGATCACGCGAACACGATTCGCGTTCCTTCGGCCGAGATCGAACGATCGACGTTGGAATGCGTCTACGATTCCGAGATATTCGATTCTACGCTTATTTAGAGATATATTATGCTCGGTATAAAGAATTAGTTATGTTTTATTATCTACGATAAATATATAGTAGCTGTAAGTATTCATTATAAAAGTGGGTACATATAGTAATAAAAAATATTCATCCTTTAATAACTTACTTTTTCCGAAGAATAAATTTGATTTTGTTGCTTCGACATGTATTGAGTATAACAATTAACTATCTTTTATTTCCTATATAAATATATAATAGCTGTAAGTATTTATTATACGAGTTATCGTATCTGTATTAGAATATGTATATATGTATTATAATAGATACATGAATGTATATATTCTTGAATTAAATAAAATTTGTACACTATATTATAGTATCTAAGTATAATAGATTTTTTGCAATGATTTTATCGCAGTAATAAAAAATAATAAAAAATGCATAAACAAGTGATAACTTTTTAAAAGATATAAAAAGCAAAAGAATCGTATGAAAAGAAAATAAAGTAAAAGAGAAAAGAAAAGAGAAAAAGACCAGAAATATTCCAAGCGAAAGGGATGATATTGGTAAATGAGAGAGAAAGAGAGATAAGCTGCAGGCGGTATAAACGGAAAGGCCAGGGATCAATTCACTGCTTGGCTATAACGCTTTAACGATGAATTATCACCGTCTTCGTGTTAATAATGATCGTACGCTCTCATTACCGGGGTCGTTACTTCCATTATCGCCTTTATATAAACATTTTAGCAAATTGCTCATAGCGAGACCACGGGGAGGAAAGAGAGAGAAAGAGAGAAAGATAGATAGATAGATAGAGAGATAGATAGAAGAGAGAAAGAGAAAGAGAGAGAGAGAGAGAGAGAGAGAGAGAGAGAGAGGGAGAGAGAGAGAGAGACAAGAAGAAAGAAAAATATAGGGATTATAAAAACGTGCATCGAAAGCGAGCACGGTTTTCATAAAACACCGGCTGCAGGGACGATAAATCAGATTATACGAAACGTTCTGCACGCGGATCGAGTTGAATGCTCCTGCAGAAGGCACTGTGAAATGTATGTACGAGTATGTACTTATGTAAATAGGTATGATCGTGAGCAACGAAAAAAAATATTACATCGTAAAAAAGCGAGCAAAATTATGAAATAGTGTTCTTTCGACGTTAATCTTACCCTTTTTTATGAGACAAATTTCTTTTCGATTCGTTTCAAGGCTTATATATTCTTATGATACATAATATATGTATAATTACGTGTAAATGTTGGATTAATGATTTATACAAATCATCAAGTCATTTAGTTTATACGTAATGTTAATTTTGTTTATAAATCATGGAATTCATGATTCGTAATTCTTGTAGAAGTAGTAGTACTCATTGACATATAGTCAGACATATGGTAACTATTTGATCGCAAAAGTAACTTTTTATTAATAGAAAAACCTTTGATTTATTTAGGACGTTTGAAATAGAGTGCTTAGAACGACAGTACAATAAATTATTCGAGCTCGAAGAATTGTAAGAGAAAAAGGTAAAAGTAAAAAAATTCTAGTACCACCGTCTTTTCTTACATAGCTATCATATTCGTGTTAAACCAAGCGTCGAGGGCATTCTCTTGATTTTATCTCGGCATCGGTATGAAATATTATATCGAAGATGGGGCCGAGTCCTCGTGCTCACGGTGGGAATTCTGCATGTGGCAGATAATTTAATACGAACTTAATATCTTCCCTCACCAGTGGAACAGTGACAACGAATTAAATTTGGATTAGGGAGTAAATTAAATATCGATCGTACGCGATAGTTCGCGGTTCGATGAACTCGCATCTTCCGAAACGTAACGTTGCATGTAGGTTAACGCGTTTGTCGATTCTAATAAACCGTTCTATTGTTTCATCCTTAACGAATCGAAAGTGGCGTGATCATTGATCATTTATAAACCAGTCTAGACAGGATAATTCCATTCGATATTTTACGTAGATTCCCGCAATAATCATAATTATCTTTTTCTTCTTATAAATATTGCAGAATCAACGAGATACCTAATTGTTTGATTAGATGTACATTTTCAATCAACAAAGCTGACGTTCGATTGTCTCTCAACAGAGGAATTTCATTAACTCTAATGTTCCTAATGAAGATGGCGATGCCAACGTTAGCCCAATAACTCTGTCTCAGGTGCATCAATAATGTACTAATGCACCTCCATTAATAATCCATTAATGTTACAAACGGACTTGAAATTATCGTAATGTTCTAATGTAGCTCCTTGCAATTGCAGTCTCCTCTTGTTTTTGTAAAATATACAACATGCTATATTGAAAATATTTTCAATACGTTATATATAAATTATAGATAGGCAATTATAGATAACAGTATTTCATAGAAAAATCTTTTCTTAAACTCGTCATGTTCGATTAAATTTTCAGAAATATGAAGTTCAATGCAGATAGCAACTGTCGAACGCAGTGACGTTATCAAATGCATGGAAAAAGATTGCTTATTCTGGAATAAATACTGAAATTCTTCGTCAAACTTCTCCTTTTTTATTTTGGCAAACGATCAGTTCTCTCTCTTTTATATCGAGTCTTCAGACAGTGTGCCTTAAGGGTCCATTACGTTATCACTAATTACCTTCGGGAATAAATTTAACAATGATGATGTATCCAAATTATCTTCTCTGTTTATTACTTTCCGCTTTCTACTTTTTATTCTACTTTCTATTTTCCATATCACAAGAGTTATTATTATTATTATTATTAGTATTAGTATTATTAGCATTATTACTAGTATTAGTACTGTAGAAAGAAAAATGATATCAGTAATGATAATGTAAACGTTTCGCATAAATATTAACATCGGAGAGAGAGAGAGAGAGAGAGAGAGAGAGAGAGAGAGAGAGAGAGAGAGAGAGAATGAAAGAAAGGAAGAAAGAAGGAAAAAGAGACATAATTTTATATAGTAATATAAAAAAAATATTTATTTATATACCTTGCGGATATATATCTGTATATGTATATCTCTCTCTCCATCTCTTTATTTTTCTCTTTCCACTTTTTCTATTCCTCTTCGATATGTGCGTAATATCGAGTCTTATAAGAGTGGATTTCGATACACGTGGCTATCGAGACTCATCCCTCCTCCCATCTCACAGTATCGTATCCTTCTATCCTATACTTCCAAAAAGTAGAAGAGAAATAAAAAGAATTTGTCCAGTATTCTCGCGAAGCAAAACGAGCGGAGGTGTGTGGGATAGGGAGATGAAAAAGGTGGTTGAAGTCGGGTGAACTCTCCCCTTGGTCGATACTCGCCGTCTCGACCGGAATACTTTTTCTTCGTTAACTTTGTTATTGAAAGGAAAGGAACACACGAAACAATAACGGATGATGCGACGACGACAAGAAAGAAATATTGAGACAAATGAGAGACGTATCGTTCATTAGGTTAAGAAGAAACTGATTGATAAAGAATAAAGAATGATTCGATGACAGAAACCGTCTTTGAAATTAAATCAAAATCATATTCCGATAATATGATTGATACGAGAAAAATTGTAATTCTCCGAGAAAAATATAAGGACAAATTAATATTTATATATATATATATATATATATATATATATATATATATCGTAATAATGTACTATATGACTACTAAAGAGCATAGCCGCGCATACAACTTCAAAAATGTGTGAATAAAAATAAATAAATAAATAAATAAATAAAAACAAGTACAAAATTTATTGATAAATTCATTAGTTGTCAAATGTTTATAGAAAAATTGATCACATTATTATGATTATACATTTTATTAAACTTCAAGACATCATCATAAATTGTTGAAATATGATGAAAAGGTTGATGGATACACTGTCAATACTCCTTTCTTATTGGTATTCTCTATAGTTTTTATAAGGTTTAAAATATCGATTTCCATTAAAAAAATTATTACGACTTCCATATCTTGACAACAGTGTTCTATATAGCTACAATTCATATTACATTTTCCCTTCACAATCTACGAAATTTTATTTGCATCACTTGTTTATAAAAATAGTAAGATAGGAGATATTTGGCTATACAGTTTTAAATGAAACATCCTGTATATATTTAATATAGTTTAAGATTAACAAATATTTACAAAGTTGAGATATAGAATTTTTAAATTATAGTCTCTCTTTTCTCTCTTAATTTAGTTTGATATCTTTTATCAGCTAACAAGAGAGAGAATAGAGAGGCAAAGATATACGTATATATATATTATATATAATGTGTGTGTGTGTGTGTTTATATATATATATATATATATATATATATATATATATATATATATAGAGAGAGAGAGAGAGAGAGAGAGAGAGAGAGAGAGAGAGAGAGAGAGAAGAGAGAGAGATAGCAACATGGTATAGAGAGAAAATAGGAAGGAAAATAAGCACGAAAGAGAGAGAAGGAAGAAAAAGAAAAAGAAAAGGGTCGAGGTGGTCGACTCCAATTACGACGTTTAGAGGAGGCACGCGGGCTTTATAAAGGACAGAGCAGCTCTCGCAGTTTTCCTTATCCCAAGGGCATCCCTGATTTTCAGATAGAAGGAGAAGGAAGGAAGGAAGGGAAGCGAAAGAAGGGAAGAACGGATAGCAGGTAAAAAGAGAGAGTACGAGGGAGATTTCCATGTTGTGATCTTGTAGTAGAGAGGGTCTCGTTAAATTTTCCTATTCGCATATTATACATTCGCATTATACGTGAGAGTTATTCTCTTTTGCTACTTATCGATTCGTTGAAAGTAAACGAGGTATGTTTAGTGCTTCCCTTTTCCGAGATGCTATCTTGAAGTTCTAATAAATACTGTAAAGCATTAATCGATAGAATATTCATGATTTGCATCATATATATATATATATATATATATATATATATATATATATATATATATATTAAATATTATTATATTTATTATATATATTAAATATAATTTATATATAATAAAATTTGAAATATATATTTGCCATTTTCATAATTATACTTTTTAATTGTTAAAATATATTTTTTATTTCATTTTAATCATATTTCTTAACAAACTGATTTATTAAGAATCGAAAAGAATTTGTTAAAAATTTTAATTTGTGACAAGTCGAACGAAGCAAATTTTGCAAATAAACATACTCGACAACACAAAATCAATTCTTATCGGTCATACTCCCTTCAACACGTACGCTATCTTTTCGCTTCGACTTCGCCGCGAGTCATCGCGTAGTTAGGCGGGTAGTAAAATAATGTCGCGGTTCCTCATTAGCGAGGCATCATGCCGGGTCACGTAATCCCTCTTTTGACGAGCGGTTTCGTCAAACAAGCGAACGAATAATTAAACGAATAATTATACATCTTCTCGAATCTACTTTTTTTTTTATCTCTATCTTTTCTACCGTGTTCTCACGTATTATTTAGAAGATGATTTTATCATGAAACAACCAATGAATTTCTTAAGTACTGAATATTTTTCGAGTATTATTTAACATGTAAAAAATATTATATATGATATTTAATATTATTTTATATTTCCCTGTGTTCCTTCTCTTTCAGTAACAAAGTTAATGGAGAAAAATATTAAAATATTTTTCATGAGTAATATAAACGGTATTTTAAATGAAAAATATTATTCAATACTTTTAACAAAAAATATCAATGGAATTTTTTATTAAACACGAAATTATGAAAATTCTCTCGGCGAACATTAAAAAAGAAATATTCGTCTCAATTTATTTCCAAATAAATTGTTTCCAAATTACATACCTTCAATGTTGGATACAATTCTATGGTCGCCAGGATATTGTTACGCTTTCATACAAGCGAGTGTTCGTTTTCATTTCCCTTTTTTCTCTTCTTCTCTTACTCATTCTCTTCCCTTCGTTCTCCCTTTCATTCCCTTTTTCTCCGATCAACTCCCTCTCCCTCAATGAATTTTCGGTCATGTGGATGGATAGAAGTGATAACAAAAGTCGTGTCAAGAGTGACGGAAGATAGAACACGTTCACGATTATTCGTGCATTAGTTTCGATGATCCTTGCTTTTATCTCTAATATACAAGTATTTATATTACATCAAGTACATATATAGAAATACAAACATGGTGGGTAGATGTTCAGGAAAATGATGAGGTTTAATTCTACGAGGTTTATATAACTACATAAATTTAACAATATATATATATATATATACACAGAGAGAGAGAGAGAGAGAGAGAGAGAGAGAGAGAGAGAGAGACATTATATGCATGTATGTATTTACAAAACAATAGTACTCTGGCAAGCGGACAAATGGTTCGTACAGAGCGCCGTGCAATCGAATGCCACTTCAGTAATGAACTTACAGGGAAACATGTTGATTAACTGGAACAGGACAGCAACCTTCCTACAAGCTAACATGCCTAGAGCACTTTGTACCTATCTCTTCTCTCTCTCTCTCTCTCTCTCTCTGTCTCTCTCTCTCTCTCTTCCTTCTCTCTCTTTCTCTCTCTCCTCTTTCTCTCTCTCCTCTTTCTCTTCCTTTCTCTCTCTCTCCTCTTTCTCCCTCTCTCTTCCTCCTCTTTCTCTTTCTCTCTCTCTCTCTCTCTCTTTCCGTTTACCTTTGGATATGTATAATTACTACTTGCGATAGCGTAGGAACTGTTTCTCAATATCACGAAAAAGACTACAAAGTGCTTTGCTTTCTAAAAATTTCTTGTAAAATTTTGATATTTCTTGTGTTTTTATGTCCGTTATAAATTATTAAAATCTTTTGTATTAAAATTATATAGTCAATTTAGTAATTCGATTTATTTTATGGTTTTATGCATGATAAAAATTATTGATATGGCTGTACTTAAATATATACGAGCAAGAATGGCTCGGCCATTTCGATGTCACGGATATATATATACTTTGGTACATGTCGATTTTATACTATTCATACTTGAGATCGTACGTACAGAAGTACACACACACACACACATATATATTTATACATATATATATACATATATACATACATACATACATACGAGAGAGCATGTCCAAGATTTTTCTCCTTTTTCTTCGACGTACACGAGAGAACTTTATCGGCGAGTGAAGCAAGTTTCTCTTGTTCTACCGTAAGAGGCTTTCAAATGCAGAAACTTTAAGTCGACGATGTCGTCTCGTCGTCCACTTTGCGTTCGATACGATTAATATTACGTGTCTAGGAACTCCCATTTAAGAATAAGACTTCGTAATAACATTAAAATAAAATAACGGATAAACTTTAAATATTTATATAGCTGCAATGAAAACTTTAATTGTCGAAATAACAACAATCGGTATAATAGTTATCATTTATATTCGTACTAATTAAAAATATGAATTAATACATTAATGTTATCTTTTATTACATCAAATGTGTCCCACTAACTATCTATGTACAATAAAATTTAACAATTTTCCTTTTGAATGATTCTTTAGATCTTTATATGGAGATAGATTTTATAAACATCTATCGTATTTATCAAGCGCGTATTTTTCTGTCAAAAACTATTGGTTGATGATCGGTTCGATTAATCGATCTCACAGTAAATCGCAAGCTCGACGCGTCAAGCTGATAATTTTGAAGATCACCGTGATCAGTAACACGGGGAATCATCGATTATACAATCTAGTGCGTAACGAGAGCAATCCGGAGGCCGCCCTCGGAAATTTAATTGAAAGCGCGTGTTACCACTTTTCCACGGGATTTAAACGGGATTTTAACGTGATAACTAGGTCCATCGATTCTCGATAATTATTTTACACGTTTTATCCTAATATCGAGCTTGAAAATTTCCTATAAAGATCTATACTAGTTATTCTCATGAATGTAACGACACGTAGTAATAGTAATAATAGTAATAATAATAATAACAGTTATCTATTCAAGAAGATATATTTTTCGTAAGAAGAGACTTCGAAATTAGATGCGACGACACTAGGAATTTCTTATTAAACTTTCAACGTACATTTCCTTGGCAGGGAAATTGGACTTTCGTGAGGTCTTCCATTTTGATTCTCGTATGAGCTTCTTCCCGGTGTTACGTTTTATTTAATTTCCTTTAAAACACTACCATTATTACTATTATCATCATTATTACAATCATTATATTATTATGTGAATGTTATTGTTATAATCTTCGTGTTTTGATTAACCAGTCCAAGTTCTTTTCTTGTTCATTTTCTCAAATAAAAAATAAAAAAAGTAATTCCTCAACATATAAATGTAAAATAGGAGTAATAATTAATACTGTAACAATGTCAACAATTTCATAAACGTTACTTTTTGAAATGATTCTATATTTTTTTTTTGCTATTTTCGTGATTATTGAAAATACAAATACAAGATTTTTAATGATGTGATTTAATCAAAAGAGATAGAACGATCAAGTTTGTTAGAAGTGTTATAACGAAGGTTAGTTTAATAAAAATAATCGGGTTAATTAAGAGGTGAGTTTAATTAGGAAATAACGTTCCGAAAACGGGCTGCTTTCGATTTAACCATGATATTCTAAATGCATGTGAAAAGGGTTTTGGGGTCGACCGGACGAGACTGTACGAGGAGAGTTTAGTCTAATCGTTCAGCCTTCCGTATGCTTATCCAAACGGAGAGCACGTAATCGTAATCGGCCCGCATGACCACGATTTAAATACAAACGGCAGTACTTGCTGGGAACTGTTGTAGTCTGTTTTAATAGTAATATCCTTTTGTCGAAGTATCGCGTTTGAAATTCACCTGTTAAAAGTACTCTCTTTTTTTTTTTTTATTAAAGTGTCTTAAAAAAATTGATAATATCAAAACAATATCTCTTAAAATTGAGTCAAAAATTGTATCATCGAAATTAAAATATTATAAAATACCCAACAATGTTTTTTTTTTTATATTTATATAACACAATAAGAAAAGAAACTAACAGATTATTTAAATTAAAAAAAATTTGAAATAAAAAATCAATCCTCATAAAACAATTTTTATTCAATTCTTTAATTCTACCAATTATGCATATTTTTTTAATACTCTATATTTATTATAAAATAACGAAAACCAAAACTAATAATTAAGTGAGAGAAGCTCTACTTTTTACTAGTAAAAATTTTAATAAACTTATATTTCGAGAGTGCTTCGCGAACATACTTCCGATGAAACTAACTTAGAATTGATATGGTTGAAGAGGATGGTTAAAGTCAAGCATGAAAAAGGAAGACTATGAACGCTGTCGAGTACTAATAACACTAACGAAGTGCCCTTAATAGGGTGGAGTGAACATCTAACACCATGACATGCATTCTTCACGGCTGCTGTTCAAAAGCTAATGCCGTTCTACTTTGGGTGAAAAGAAAGAGAGAGAGAGAAAAAGAGAGAGAGAGAGAGAGAGAGAGAGAGAGAGAGAGAGAGAGAGAGAGAGAGAATACTTCGGTCTAGTCCACTCGAAATTTTATGAATCCTAGTCCCTTCTGTACAGGATACTAAAAACTTTTTTATTCGCTCGGATAATGTATTAGATTATTAACGCGAGAGAGTACACTCTTCCACTACGAACAAAATGACTAACTTTTTTCTAAAGAATTTATTCATTTTATATAAAGAAAGTATCTTAATATTTTTATTCGTTTACTCCATTAAATTCATCATTTCAAATTTATCATTGTACATTAATTCAAATTTGTGAATATTATTTGTTAATGCGTTGACAAAATTCATAAAATACGACGTGTTTTATTGAAAAATGCTACAACTTGCTATATTTCGAGATAGTATACGTATTAACAAGAAAAATATATAAACTGAAGTGAAGCTTCGACTTTTTTCTGTGTTATAAGTATAATACAAAAAAATATTTACTAATCCTTATGTAAACAACATGATCTAAATTGTATATTTACACATCACTTTTATATATATCGATAGGTCGTATATTTTCCTATTTAATCTTAACATCATTTACGATCTTACAGATCGAGTGTGTTTAACGTAAAAGAAAAAATGAAATTTTTCTTCTTTTTTTCTTTTTTATATGATATGAAAATTAAAAAATAAATTAGTTTACTTCTTTTAATTCACTGTCGTCGAGAAATAGAAAGCCGGCGTGCAATCCACTCTCGCTGCCGGCCATCTTTGCTAATTCCTGCAAAACTACGCTTAAGCCTGGCTTTAAGCGTTACTCGTAATGAACATTGTTTACCAACAAATTAGTCGCTAGCTCCAACGTGAAGGATTTCCCGGACAAACTTGAAATCCGTACTTCTAGCCTGGGGGAGGCGATGCATTTGAGAAACTTTCGCTACGCTCGAGCATCTAAATTATTTAAGGGAACTTTGGCTTAATATTGAAACTGAAATTTTAGTATGACCTACCGAGAAAGAAAGAGCATTTTCTCGAAGCTTTCAAAAATTTCAAACCATTAGAATTTTACTGATGCAAAGAAAAAAAATAAAGCTTTCGACGAAATTAGGAAACTGGTATATTCGAATTAGCGGAAATTATTTAATGTTTATTTCTACGTAAGAATTCGTTGCGATTAGTTTCGTTGTTAAAAAAATATTATTAAATACGTTTTTAATTAATTACATGATTTAATTATGACATAAATTTTAAATAAACTATGATAACTAAATGATTATTATATAAATGTGAAAATTATTAAAATAAATTTGATAAGATTTTAATATCATAATAATTTGCATCCAATTAATTCGTTTATTTTTAATATTTAATATAAATGTTAAGAATGATCAATATTCTTTGCTTATGCTCGTTAAAGAACGCGTTTTGCGATCGCATAGTAGCTCCTTAATGTTTTAATGTACTCATAGAACGTCGGAGGCATCAACGTCGATAAACTTGTTCGGATGATGGCATCGCTCATCTTTGTTATATCCTCTTTCAACATCGGCAAAAATTATATGAGTATGCTTTTAATAAAAGCTACTATGTGAGCTAAAAGTGAACGATCTATAAAATATTTAATAAGAACTTTCCGCCCGTAAAATGTTTAATAACTTATCTGGATAGTAATGTAGAAACGTTAACACATATAGGTTTTAATTTAATCCTAATCAATATGTATAGAAATTTAATATTCAATCACTTAATAAAAAATATCGATATTTTTTAAACGGTCATTGATCTAAATACGAATTAAAAAATTGAATCGTATTTTACTTCCAATCTCAAAGTACCCTCTTGGCTCGTTCAAAGCTTCTTATTAGAAGAAATAAAAATTAATCCTATACTTACAGTACTAGTATTAACACACAAATGGTATTTTATTACTCCCACTTTGAATTGCTTTCATCTTAACCTAATCAAAGTGAACGTTAAACAACATTATTCCAGCTTAGCCACAATGAACTCGAGCGTACTGCCTTAAAAGCAAACGGTAGTCTCATTTTCTTAAGAGAGGGAGAGAAAGAGAGAGAGAGAGAGAGAGAGAGAGAGAGAGAGACAGAGAAAGAGAGAGAGAGAGAGAGGAAAGGAGAGAGAGGAATCGAACGTGTGCTTTCTTCGTGGTAACTACTCATTTTTTTTTCTTTCTTCATCTCCTTTCCTTTTCCCGTTCCTTTTTAATGGACTCGTCAATTGGGGTGGCACGTACGACGATACGATCGGACGACCCTCCTATAGGCTGCTTTACGCTTCAAGAAGCACTCGCGAGTACCGAAAAAGCCCATTCGCTTAATCTCATACCCTAAGGGTAAATAAGAAGTCGCATTGGGTGAAAGACGTGGTAGTACTGTTGAGGATTGAATTTCTCGTCCAGCATCGTCCATCTTTATTCAACTCATCCTCGTCTTCTTCCGTTCCGCTTTTCAACTCATCGTTCATCGCAATTCCAGCTATTACTACGTGAAAATCGCGAAAGAGGCCACGAAACGATTTATGACGTTTTAACAGATGTTCCTCTCTTTTTCTTCTCTCTCTCTCTCTCTCTCTCTCTCTTTTTCCATCTCTATTTGCCGTTTTTTCTCGGTACTTCTTTCGAAGGCAAAGAAGCGGAAACGCTACGGATCCTCGACGTTCCTACACCGATCCAGTGCTTTTAAGCTCTTGGCGATATCGACGATCATAAATTCTGCTTGGAGCTTCGTCGAGAGCGTATTTCATCTTACCAATATCCCTATGGAATATCTGCTCTCGATTCATGACGTTTTTCAATCGATATCGAGTCGAGCTGCTATAATCATTGAAATAAAATTCATTACTCGAGTATTTATGTTCTACATCTTAATTATCTGCGGCGATATTATAAAAGATATAAAAGATTTTAAAAGATTTTCTTTTTTTTTTTTCTTTTTCTTTTTTAGCGTTCTATACTTGGTTTAGATAATAAGATCTTACAAAATATTCCGTGCTTTGATCTGAATGGAAGATCTGAACTTTGTTAAATATATATTTGATATTTTCTTTAATATGGGCTATCGAGTTTAATCAACACACTTTCAAGTTAAACTAGCCTGGCTTCGAACGTGGCAAGTCAAGCGAGCGTTCTCGACGTAAATCACGCGCGTAACATTGTCGCTTGACGTCCATGCGTCATTACACATGCACCTATATGCAGAGAGTAAATGGCACGAAGATATGTACATACATACATAGGTACATATATATATATATATGTATATATATATATATGCATACAGCTTATGTATATAATGTGATGTGCCACCCTAGAGAGTAATCCCTTGTCCTATGTCAAATCATCTTTCAGTTAAGTTCGATTATCTTCGATCTTATGTACACGATCGTCTTGTTTGTTTTTGATATCGATTATCGTTTTGATTAAATAAATATCATTTTGTATGAAAATGAAATAATAAATCGTAAAAAAATACTTATCTTTCTGTAAGATTCTTTTTCTGGCGATGATTCATTTTTTTTCCTCACAGATAGCTATCGATTTGTAGATTTCCACATATTTCCGTGATATCGATATCGCAGTCGAGAAGAGTACTTTCATGTTTTCAGAATGAAAAATAGAACGATTATCAAAGAATAAATCGGTGCTTTCAATCGAAAAACGATTTTTGATGTTGACAAGGTCAGTTTGAAATCGGAAGTAACCCATGTTCTACCTGATTACTGCTTTTAGATATTTTGTTATCGTTCGAATACATTCTAAACTCAAATTTCTGAACTAAAAATTTATAACCATCTGTTACTGATTTTTATATTTACATGTACCGATCATTGATATCAAAATTCTACATAAATTTAAAAGATGTTTATATGTTCCTTATAAAAGTTTTAATAATTGTTCGATTATTTGCTTCTAAGAAAGTATGTACATTATATAGATGATAATTATTATTTCTTGTATTGCAAATTTTTGAAATTTTCAGTACTTTTTATCTATAAAACATATAATATAATATATATTATTTGTGTGTAATAATATATTAGATTGATCAATAAACAATCTTGAAATTATGAGTAAAATATTCGTATTGTTTATTTAAATATGAAACACTGAAAATTCCGACATTGCTTATCGATTAATCCAATGAATAGTATAGATACATACATGTTTCAATAGTTAATATTTTTTAATATCAATGCTTGCTTTTTAATGTCTTTTTTTCTTTTCTTCAAACGCTATACTATATTGAGCATTTCAATTTTTAGCCAAAACTATGCAATCTTTATAATTTCTCTAAGATCCTCGTTCTGTAAGAACATCTAAAAAAAAAAAAAGAAAAAAAGGAAAAGAAAGTAAATTCTGATTTTCAGTCTTTTTTAACGAGAGATTCTTTAGTCAATAAACTTGATATTCTTGCAAAAGAGAAGTTCGTAGAAACAAAAAGAAAGAAAGAAAGAATAAGAGAAAGAGAGAAAGAGAGAAAGAGAGAAAAAGAAAGAGAGAAAAAGAAAGAAAGATTCAGTATCATTAAGAAAGTAAGGCCTGCTCGTACTAATTGCGCTTAGTAAAAGCGAACCGTTCGTCATAAATCAAGTCTTTCTGTCTCTCTTTCTCTCTCTTTCTTTCTTTCACCCTTGAACGAAGAGTTCGAGGTATACGATTTTGCGAGCAGCTGTGATATCATCGAAAAGGAAACTTCTCTCTACAATTCTCTCTCTCTCTCTCTTTCTCTCTCTTTCTCTATATTCTCGTCTCTGTTATAGTCCAGAACTTCAACAGCCGACGTTGCTGAAACCGATGGCGAGAACTTTTGGAAGGGTTCAGGAAGCGACTTAGGGCTTCGCAAAGGGTTGAAAGAAGGAAAGAGAGAAGAATCTGGAAGCTAAGAAAGGGTTGAAAGCATGATGCATATACATTCGAGTTTGTATTCACTTCGAGATGTTTTCTATCTCTATCTTTATCTCTATCTCTATCTCTATCTCTATCTCTATCTTCTCTCTCTCTCTCTTTCTCTCTCTCTCTCTCTCTCTCTCTCGCTGTCAGTGTTTTTCACATTTCTTTCCTTGTTATTCTCTTTATTTATTTTTTTTCTGCACTTTATTGGTCGAATACAGTCGTAAACGTTACAATAGGCAATTCTTTTTTTTCTTTTTCTTTCTTTTTTTTTTTCTTTCCATCGGCAATATAATCGATGCTTCTCTATATACATCTATATACAATGCTCCCTTATCGAAGACGCATGGAACACGATTGAATTTTTCTTCTGAAAAATCATTAAACGTTCGAATTCCGTGATCGATACGCTTCTTATTTCTGTCCCTAAACATTGATATACAAATTGATAAAAAAAAAGGATATATAGGGATAGGACAACACGTGATTGAAAGCGACTGCAACGAATGTAGAAAGTTTCTTATTGATTTTTCGTATGATTTTCTTTTCTTTTTTCTCTCTTTTTTTAAAAATTGTTATACTCCGATTCATAGAGTATTTTTATTTCTTTAATTATATCATTTTATATCGAAAACATTCATTAAATCATGTGATTACGTTGAATGCCATATTGTTTTTATATAAATATATAGAGATATGTATGTATAATGTCTAATTCTTTTTTTTTCCTTTTTTTTTTTTAATTTTGCTTATGGAAATAAAAACACTGGAAAATGTATTATCATCTTTTTCAGACTACACACATTTTAATTTTTTTATTATTACATTCTCGGAAATGTCTGGAAATTGGACAGACAATTATCACTTACGGTACTCAACGTGTTAAAAATGCGTTAAAAAAGCATGATCGATTGTTTTATATCCTAAATGTCCTTCTCTTCGTTCCTGGTTTCCTTTGAAGACGAGAGGGCAGCTTTAAAGTGATAAAAGGTTCATGTCGAGTCGAAAGCTTCTTTGTTTTTTTTTGGTTTCTTCTTTTTTTTTTGCTTTTTTTTTTCTTTTCTTTATCGGACCATCTAGAAACTCGAATTTTCCATGGCTCAGCGAATCATCGTAGACGTTTTATCGATTTTACGAACGAATGATATATCGTTTCTTTGAAAATGACGACAAGAATGCAACGATGAGGCAGGACGATGTGAATCCTATAGGGAGACTAGAAAACGTATAACTCGCGTCTTTATTCGTAAGTTGAGAAAGTTTTTGCTATTCTTCTTTCTCTCTTCTTTCGAAATACGCCCTATCATATATTTTTATGGAGCTTAAACGTCTATACATACCATTACATTTATAAATCGTCTCGATATGGATAAAGTTAGGACCCAGGTAGAAAAATTGTCGAACGTTTCGCGATTAATAAATTCGAAATTCGACGTGTCAACTCGTGTACATTCGAGAATCTCGAAAAACTCGTGACTTTGTTTGCTCCCAGGTCCGAAGATAAAAGTTACGCGCTGTATATTTTTTTCTCTCTACCATCTTTGATCCGTCGACAGAAAATCTTACGCACGTACTCGATATAAAAAATGAAAGAAGAAAAAAGAAAAGAGAAGAGAAAAAGAAAAGATGATAAGAGAACATCGATCTTGAAGAACACATCGAAGGTCCGAAAAAGTTTTCGTGCGATTTCTCTTTCGAGAGAAATAATGTAGCGAGTCAAGTTGAATTCTCCGAGGAATCATTTCGGTTTATCAGCCACAGTTAGCTTCGCAGAAGCTTTCTTCGATGATACTCTCGAGCGTTTGGATCTGTGTAGAACCCTCCGAATCCTTGGTGCCACGCTCGAAGATGCTGTAAGAAACGGTCGAGGCCATTTCTTGGAACAAGCTTTTCTTCAAAACATTTAGGTACCCCTAGCTTTGGACTATATCGCCAAGGTAATCGTCGTGAGGTGCCAATAAGTGTCGAGGTACGTCCAAAGCAGTATGTAGAGTGACTGTGACACCACGATTAAGACTGACGGCTGGATAGAAGACACCATAGAGATCACGGAAAGCCACACCACCCTGGGCTTGATCGTTCACGAAGAAACGTAATGTATGGGTAGTCTCTAGGTCCAAGAGAACACCTACGGTCGAGCCTTGTTGCACACCACCCTCCGTTCTCTGAGCGTGACCACCACCATGCATGAACCAGGATCGTTGACGGTCTATGTACATGCTCCAGCCCTTGTCGTCTTTACCTGTGAACACCACAAATCGATGCTCCTATGTGTGGGATTTCGAATCGGTTGCTAATCAGACAGTATCGACCGTAGATCGTGTTTTATGTATATATGTATACTCGGTGAATTCGATTAAATGTTTGCTGTCTGGTTGAAAATTCGAAATATAGCAAATTTAATGAACAAGTTGAACAGCTCAACGATTATATGTCCTGATCAATAGAATAGGATATAAGAGTTTGAAATTGAAGATTATTGAATAATTTTATTTAGTTGTCTTCACTGTAATTCACGTTTTATATCATTTAATCGGTTCAAAATTATTTTTAGTATTTCGATTGATTGTATAGGCTGAATCAGGTACATTGAATTAAACTGTTCTGTTGAGATTATATAAATAATATACTATGGCAAAATTTGCAGACATTTTTGTAAACTACGTGACAATATCTTTGTGAAATGAAATGAAATTCCTTAAATTTTCATACAATTTACATGGTTAATCCTATTCTATTAAAAAAAAAGAATACTATACGGGGAATCTTGAAATGATGAGCTTACCAAGCATTTGATCACGTGCGACGTCAGCTCTAGCGATGCCGAAGGCAGGATCGGTGTCACTGTGATATCGATCGATGGTCAGCTCCCAGTAATGCACGCCTCTAGAAAATCCAACGCTAGAGAGGACCACACGATGCTCGTAACCCTCACAGGATGCGCTCATTGCATCCTCGGAAATCGAAACTTCCTGCGGTATCCCAGTAGCACCGGTTGCCCACGAGAACCACGCCACTGTTTCAATTGAATTTTGTTATCTTTCGATTTTACTGTTATTTTTTTTTTTTTTTACTAACATTTCTTTTTTTTAGATAAATTTTTAAATAAAACTCTCTCTTTCTGTTTTAAACATTTTTCTTTCATTTTTAAATTGATTGAATCTTTAATACTTTAATAGCAGATTTGTAGTAAAATCTAAGACGTTCTTTACATTTATTTACACGATAAATAATCATTTTTAAAGACATCTAATCGTTACTAATAGCAAGCATACTTAATCGTTCGATTTCAACAAACCCGCATATAGGTGCACTTCGAACACGTTAAAATCTATCGTTCTAAAGAGGACTAGCAATTCTCATGGAGCATTATGCTAACACTTCTAATCGTTAAGTATGAAGGGCACTGTATGCGGGTAGCTTTTGTGGTATTATTCCAATAAAAAAGCATTTTTTCCTCTCTCACTCGTTTCTCTCTCTTTACATTCATAATGTAAGAAAATCTAGCCAAATTTTTACTCGAAAATCAAACAAAAAGAAATTTCTTATGAAAAAAAATTGTATCGATTTAAAAGAAATAGGAAAAAAGAATTAAGAAAAAAAAAGTATAGAACTGCGGAGAAAATTAATCTACCTGTAGTCCCGAGTACGATCAGAAAAAGCTTTATCATCGTGAAATAATAAAAAAGTTATTTTCAGAAAGGTAAAAGATACAAACAGAAAGAGAAGGCGACAAAGAGAGAGAGAGAGAGAGAGAGACGGGGAAAAAGAGAGAAAATAAAAGAAGCAGACACGCGACTTCGTTTCCGCGCGTAAAAGCGTAGACATAAAACGACAGATTAATATCGGATCTGTCATCGGCAATGCGTGGCCTCTCTCCGATCATTTGATCTACTCGTTGAAAACACGTCAGTCCGAGCTGCCAATTTCAATCGTTCATCTTCCACTCGATACCAACGTCGATTTTCCACTCGAATCCTTGCCACGAAGGAAGGTAAAAAAAAAAGAAGTGAAAAAAGTCTAGAAGTGAGGCGGATAGTGGGGGTGGTCGAACAGAACGAAAGACTGAAAGAGAAAGAGAAAAACACAGAGAGAGAGAGAGAGAGAGAGAGAGAGAGAGAGAGAGAGAGAGAGAGAGAGAGAGAGAGAGAAAGAGCGGGTTGTACGAACTCACCCTCCGCGGTCTGAAGGCCGATCAGCTCGGAGTATTCGCCCTCTCCGGCGCTGTTGAATGCCCTCACCCTAGCGTTGTACAGCGAGTTGAAGTGCAGCCCGTCGACAGTGCAGATGGTCTCTCGTCCGCAGTACACCTCCTGCGCATTTCGAAATTCATGCGGTTAGCATCAACAAGAAACGGAAATCTCGACTACTCCTACCGAAAGGGAAGAAAAGGAAAGGAGAAACCGAGAGAAACGGATCATGGAAATGTTCATTTCAATACAGTTTCGTTATTTTAACATTTGTAACATGAAAATAAAAATACTATTCTATATCGATCTTATTCAAATCGGTGATTGTATTTTTATAATCAAATAATCCACAACTGCTTATCGTATATATATGTGATAAGAATTGCAGATTAATAAACAGATTTAATAATCGGAGTTTTAAAAGAGATGTTGAGTCACGTTCTTTTTTTTTTAAAAAAACATTAATAATGGTATGTACATTATAATTGGTATGTACATATGAAGGCGTGTATTTTATACGTGTATTTTCAAATATATGAACGTACTTTTTAAAATATCACATGTGCAAAGAGAAAGAAGATAACAAAGTTGTTCTTTTTCATGATCGAAAGATCTCACAAAATAGATCTCGACGTTAAAAAAGAATAAAAGTCGATCGCTAATCACGTACTCGTACGACAATGTAACCGAGTGAGATAATTAGCGCCTCCAGGATCAGTTCGGATCGCGGAACGGCTTGTAAACGATAGAAAGCTTACATTTTTGCGCTCTGATTAATAACGCGTCGCTTGGACCATTATATCGTACTGCTCGTTAGCGTACCAAAGCAATATCGCGCGTATAAATCTTTCTCCTAGCTTCATCCACCTTCTCAATTCTCTTTTCTCACTCCTTCTTTCCTTCCTTTTTTCCATTCCACCCCTTCTTCGTTCTTCTACCTTCTCCTTCGAGACTTCTTCGCGTCTACACCATCGCGATCGTCTCGCTTTTAATATTTAAATCGAGCTCGTTTCTCGTCACGATGTCTCTTCTTTCTCATGGTTTCTCGCTTTCCACTTTTCTCATCTCCTTCTTCTTCTTCTTCTTCTTCTTCTTCTTCTTCTTCTTCTTCGTCTTCTTCTTCGTTCTTTTTCTTCGTCGACGACCAGTCTTACCCCATCCCTATTTCACCCCCGGTTTCTTCGAACCGTTCTCTTCTTTACCTTAAAGATATCCGTCGTCGAGCCAGGAAAGAATTCCACCAACGCCTCGGACGAAGATTTTCAACAGAATTTTACGCGACACTTTGAATTTTCTGCTCGGTGTATATGTGTGCATGTATGAGTGAGTCAATGTGTGAGAGGAAGAAAGAAAGAGAGAGAGAGGAAGAAAGAGATAAAGAAGGATGGAAGAAGGTCGTGGAATCGGCGGATAAGCCGGCGAAATTGAGTTTCGGATCGTTGTTGCTTTTTCGTTAGGATTCGCGGGAAGCATCGTAAAAGGAAAGTTCTGTTCCGTAAAAAGGATCTCTTTCTCTCTTTCTCTTTCTTATCTGATTCGTAGAACGAAAAAGAACACCTATTTATTTTTCCGTGTCAACGAACAAACGAGCTTTCTGACAAGTTCTTTTGATTCATTTGAGCATGGAGACGTTATCGTTCACGAAAGAAGACGTACTCGAAATCTTATTGTCTTTCAATCGATGCTTCTTTTACCTCTTATTTAATTCTTTCTTTTTATCTTTTACATGGAGTATACAAGTGTATATCTATGTATATCGTTTGTAATTATATTGGATATATCATATTATAGTTCAATGTTCACAAATGACTAAGAAATTTTAATAAATAGAAATTATTAATTAGAAATGATTCTACAAATTTAAAAACATTAGAAAAATTAGAATACGTATATATGTATTTTTTATTTTACGGTTAATCGGAGAAATTTTACGATTATTCAAGGAAATCCATCTACGTTTACTATCTTTATTTGGATTTTTACGATACACGAAAGACATTTCAACGTTCGCTACTATAAATTAATCGTATCTTGATCGCGTTCTAATATTTCGTAACACGGTAGACAAGTACATAGGCGACTGTCACGATTTTATAAATCGCTTCTTGGAACGAGTCATTAAATCAATGATTTTTAATATTGAAAGTAAGAACGTATGAATTATCATTGCCTTTGGAAAATATGATTCCCTTCATATTTATGATCGATAAAATATTGATGTAGAAATGATTTTAATATTTTTACAAAGATAAAAAATATTATATTTTACGAGCTCATTAATTTTATAATTATTATAGAACTATCTCATAGGATTAATTATAAAACTATCTATTTTTGATATATATAATTTACAATTTTCGTAATAAACAAGAGAAGATTTATATATTAGTATAATTAAATTCACTTTAGTACGTAAGTATCTACTTCAATATTAAAACCACCTCTATAAAATTTTTTCAAATACAAACGAAAGATCGACAAAAAATGAAGAATAAAGCGAAATTTTATAATCAATGCCATTTCATTGATATTCATTCCGGCTTTCGAGCACAAGTATCGTATTATCAAATTATTGTTTCGACTTAATATTTCTCCAGTCTGTCAGACAAAAAGCGTCAAATAATTTATAGAATCGTTTCAATGACAAATTTGTCGTCGATCGTCACTCGAATCTTGCAACAAGTTACTGGAAAACTTTCTCTTTAAAAAGACGACAAGTAAAAAAAAAAATGAAAAGGAAAAGAAAAAAGAAAAAAAAAGAAAGAAAAAAAAGGCGAACGAGCGTAAAGAAAAAAAGGGAGAACTGATAAAGGGTAATATCCTCTTATGATTGATATCTCGATCGCATATTCATGATGTTTATTTTTCAAAAGGAATAAAATGTAAATAAGATCTCTTTTTCCGGAATGTGGCTATTACGAAAAACGAATGACGATTATTGATTCTTAAAGGAGAGACTGAGATTTAAGCGATTGTATGTATTACTATACATAAAACGAGCGATATAATTAATCTCGATTGCGGAAGCAGGAGAGAGAGAGAGAGAGAGAGAGAGAGAGAGAGAGAGAGAGAGAATAAGAGGAGGAAGAGGAGAAAGAGAAAGAAGAAAAGAGGTACTTAGAATCGATAGTGATGTCGTGCTCGACATAGTTCAGGCACGTACTTCTCGTATTGGCCGGAAGACTCGACTTCGGGTTAATGCGCGAGAGAGTCTCGGTGAGATCAGGAAGTATTAAAAGCCATTAAGTGGGTAGTAAATAATGGTTAGTTCGTAGAAAAGCCTCCCACACTTCTTTCCCTTCTTCCTTCTTTTTCTTCTTTTTCTTCTTCTTCTGCTCTCTTGTGTTTCTTTTGCTCCGCTCATAGCATTATCATTAATAACATTAATAAAAAGCAATCGATAACTTCCAAGCTTTCTTTCCTTCATTAAAATTTCTTTCTTTCTCTTCCACGTTTTTCTTTCTTATTTTTTTTCTTTCTCTTTTATTTTCTTCCTCTTTTTATTGCTTATATATTTCGCTTCCTTTCTAGTATTGTTATTAACAACATTAATCGATAAATTTCAAGTCTAAGATTTTTTGTCACATTTTTCACAGTATCTCTTTTTATTCTCTCTCTCTTTCTCTCTCTCTCTTTCTATCTGTGTCTCTTTCTCTCTCTCTCTCTTTCCGTCTCTCTCTTCTAGATTTATATTTTTCTTTTGATTTCTTTATTTCTCTTTTTATTTTTTTGTAATTAGTCCAGCTAAAAGTAAAAGTTTTCCACGTCCGTACTCTCGCCAACGTCCTCTTTGATAATTCACGCGTGAGAAGTTAAGAATTTTATTCGTAACTTTTCCCCGGTACGCCAAAGTTGGTAGAAATCTTGTTAGGCAAATAACGAGGTATATTGTAATTAACGTCGAACACGTTAATTATTACGTCGAAACGAGCACGCCCTCCGATGAATTTCGCTGTTAAATTCGAAATACGAGCGAAACAAACGACGATCCTCTATCGTGTCCTCTCTCACCTCCGCCACCAACTGCTGTTCAATTATCTTCCAATTACACGCGAGTTAATATTGAACTTGAATTGAAATATAGAAGCGCGTACGTGACCGATCGATCGCACGTATAACGCGCATTATTATCGCCGAATTCGAATGTTACACTAGAAAATTTATAAACGATCTATCGGTTAGTATAACGAGACGTATAACTATTAAACAATAAACCGTATGTATCGATGATTATAAAAATAGCAAGTCTAAAATTTAAAGTAAGTCCTGAAGACAAAAAACCATGTGACTAATTATAATTAATTATGAGTTAAATTTCATAATAACCATTCAATTGCAAATAATCAACCCTCTATGGGCCGAACTTCTTTTTATGATGGGAAATTTATACTGATACAATTACACTGTACTAAATATAATTTGTACGTAGTAAACATTAAGTTTCAGAGACGAACAAATAATGCCATGGCAAAAAGATTAAATATAACTTAAAAAAATGCATGTATATAAGAGTATATATCTTACAAGTTACATGGCTTATTATAGAAGATTAATAACACTTATTATCAATCTATACTTGATACAACAAGATATACTCGTAATGGATAAATTTTATCTAAAAGGATAAGAACTCTTTATTCCAATAGTTTCTTACTTTAAAATAGTTACTTTATTTTTTTTTTATTTCTTTATTCTTCTTTCGTTTTTCTTTTTTATAAAAATCCTGACCGAACTACTCGATATCGAGGTCTATCTTGATACGATACTTTTCTCTTTACTTTTGCTATTTCTCGAAAGCACGTGATCGATGAGCTTTGGTCACGTAGCTACTTCTTGTCTCGTCTCGAGAACTTGGAGATCGAAGGAAGAGAAATAGAGATAGAGATAGAGAAGTTTGAAGACGATAGGAAGACGGTAAGACGTCTCCTGGGGATCAGAGAGTAGATGATGGCAATGGTAGTGGTGGTGATGGTAGTATACTCACCCTAAACTCTCCTCCACAGCCGTCATCAAGTTCGAGAAGGTAACCTTCGATGGCTGGACCTCTTTGACCAGCACAACCCATAACTCCGTGTCCAGGAGGTGGCTGCCAAGCGACGGTAACGCTGTTGTTTTCCGCACTGCATTCCTCCGGAATCAATAAAGGTGCTCCAGGTGCTAGAAACATTTACATTTTCGATCGTTGATACTCGATGGTATAAAATGTTAATAGATTTAAAATATATTAAATGAGAATAAACTTGTTGAAAGTTAATTATAATTGTAATAACATTATTATCCTTGTATACTTATATTGTATATTTAAAAAGAACATTATACGTTTACATTTTCTTTGATAATAAATCTGAACATCTATAACATCTTTTATACTATTATATCTTTGATCTTTTCATTGAGCTAGATTCTAGTCGTTAACTTTTAACTCTAATATATATTTTTTTAAATATAAATTATACTCTTGGACTTTTAACGATACAACTAAATATTAAATAGACAGATTCTGGGCCTTCAATTTTTCAAATTAATGTAATTTATTTTAAACATATACGATATTTTCTTCTTTGCTATGAAATATTCAAACGTAAACGAGGTTTTTCTGCATTCAGTGTCCTTTTCCTAAGTATCTAAAATGCTTTGAAATTTATAAGAATAAAATAAAACGTATTACGGAACATGGGTCACTAGTTTTTTAATTCTGTTAATCAATTTCTCGATAAACGTAGTTATTCGAGTTCTCGCAAAGTCGAGAAAAGCTTTGCTAAATACTCACACATAAACTCGATAGCTACTGATAAATCGAGAAACTATTTTCTCGACATGCTGTCTCGTTGCTTCTCGTGAAGTTATTTCAAAAGCGTTTGGGTAACTTCAATGAGAGAGAGAGAGAGAGAGAGAGAGAGAGAGAGAGAGAGAGAGAGAGAGAGAGAGAGAGAGAGAGGAAGAGGAGAGAGAGAGAGATAGAAAGAGATGGAAAGAGAAGGATTGGCCACTAACCGACTTCGTGTCCGCTTTTGCTCGACCGTTTCGAATTTGTGGGTTGTACCGATTCGATCGAGAAGCAAATGGAAGAGAGAGGGAGAATACCGGTCTTGTATACGTGAGTGTGAGAGAGAGAGACAAAATAAAAGGTAGAAACGGGTCAGTGGTCAACGACAATCGTTGCCACAGAGAAAATGGATTCGTTCTGCATCGTGAAAACGTATATGTCCGTGTGAACGTACATACGTCGGATTAAAGCGATTCTCAAAGTTAACTCAATGCTTTAAATGGCTTTACTTGCGGTATGAATTCTTGATCAATCTTTTCTCTCTTTCTATTTGACTCTTTCTCTTCCTATTTCACTCTTCATTCCATTTCATTTATATTACCGTTCGTTATTAACCGTTCTATTTATTCCAAGTACTTACGTATATTGGTAACGACGCTATAAATTTTGGATATTCATAGTATTTCTATGTTTTAAAAGTCGAAATTATTTTCAAAGTCTTTTCATTGATCCCGAAGAAAATCTGACGAAATTTAAACGAAAAAGAATGTAAATATAATCATAAAGAATTTTTACAAATGTTAAGAAATATAATTTTAAGTAACAATGAAAATCTTTTTTGAAGATTATAATTAGACGTCAAAGTTAACAGGAAATTAATTTTACTACGACGAACTAATTTATGACATTGATCTATCCTCGGGAATAGTTGTTTTGTTCTTCGTCAAGGATAACCTTCGTAAAGGTCTTACCGTTGCGTTATATTATGAAATTAGACTAATGGAAAGGTCGTGAATTATGTATGTATATATGTACATGCATATAGGTTGCTGTTAGCATCCTATAGATCTTACATCTGGGATTAATTTCGCTTTACGAAAGATGAATCAAAGTTTCTAACTACGCGTCTATGCAAATAGTTTTTCTTTTTTCTCTTAATAAACGATCAACTGAGTTTAATCTTGAATGGAAAAAATTGACCATATTCGATCATTGCTAATTAATAAATTCAAGAAATTAATAGATTTATTATGTGAACCTTATTAATAGACTTACCAATAAAAATAATTGAACTTAACAAATAAATGAACTTAACAATAAAAATAATTGAACTAATATATAGATTTGATCGAAAATAAAAACTTTATTTAAGTGATGATGCCGGAAATGATTTCTAATTGTTACACTCGTTTCTATACGCATTGATACTAACAGAAAATAAACGATATATAATAAATCTGTATTAATAATATCATCATAAAATCAAATTCGAATTTATGCATATACGAATTAAAAAGCGGTAAAATATCTTTGTTGTTTTCGAAGTAATCTTTCAAATGAATCTTTAAAAAAAAAAAATGTGACGTGGCAATAGAGATAACCAGGAAAAATATAGGAATAGTCTGTACTAGTGGGCGTGGCTTATCGCGTGGCGTAAAAGCTCGTAAGCCGATGTCGATTTTCGATGGAGCACCAAACTCGGATTGTAAATTCTTTTCACTGCTGCGGCTGTCCGACTATATCGTCGGCATTACTACTGAGCCGGGATTTTGTCGGTAGTACGGATTTTACGACGGACGAACTCGCTTTTGGGGGAAGGTCGAAACGAAAGGGTGTGTTGGAAAGAGAAGGGGTAATCAGAGATAATCGATCGTGTACAATCGGCCACAGAGACCACCAAAAATGCAGAGAAGAGACCAAGGGAGAAGAAGGGCAGGAATATGAATGGAAAGCTGATTTCCACAATTGACTCATCAGCCCATCGATAATGCTGCCTCTTCAAATAGTATCCAATACGGAAAGGTATTACAATTTTTTAATAATAATTATAATGTATTACGACGTTGGAAGATTTATAATTTTCGTAGAAATAATATCTGATATTTATTTAGAAATTACAACGTAATTATTTTCCCATCAAATGTTGAAAAGAATAGTGAATTTTCGGTATGACGTTCTATTTTTTATCTGAAAATATTTCAGATAAAATATAATCGTTTGAATTCCTGTGTAAGTAAATCTCTTTATTTTAAATTATTTTATTAACAATACAACTACGTCTACGGTTTTAATGAATTTATTTTGTTTTTTACTTTACCATAATCCATTACGAAACATAAAAAAATACAGTAATTGTTTCACGGTATTGCGTAACGCATATAATTAATGTTCAACGAAACATGAAAGAAAAGAAAAAGGAAAAACCCATAGAACAAAGGATAGGTTTTAACGAAACAATTCCAACAACCAGTCAGGTCTTTCTCTTCAAGGGAGGAATATTTACTATGGTAGTATACCCAAGCGTAAGTCGAAATGTCGAGAAATCGAGATGGCAAAAGTTTTACGCCCGTATCAGCGTAATTTATCGCGAGCTCTACCAGCGATACAGTATCGATAACCGATACCTAGCGAGAGGCGGTCGATGTTTCTTCTTAAAAAAAAAAAAAAGAAAAAAACAAAAAAGAAAATAGGAAAGCGAGAGGAAGAGAGGGAGAGAGAGAGAGAGAGAGAGAAAGAGAGAGAGAGAAAGAGAGAAAGAGAAAGGAGAGAGAAAGCGAGAGAAAGAAAAAAGTAAGAGAAAAATGAGAATAAAGAAGAAAAAAGAATAGAAGAAGAAAGAGAGGAATCGACATAAAAAGAGAAGAAAAAGACATCCAGAAAAACTGCGATGGCGTTCGAATTTTTTCTTTTCCATCTTCGATAAATGTATTATATTTTGCACAAGCAATAAGTATTTTGCAATTTATATAGTGTCTTTATAATTTCATTTTTTCGTCTTTAAGAAAACTATATATGTATATATATACTTTACGAAATTTATAATAGGTAAAATATGTACTAAGCAAATATTAATTAATACAATATTATGATTTAAACTAATAAATATATATATATATATATATATATATATATATATATATATATATATAATTTTGCTACGATAAAATAAAGTAAGATATAAAAAAAAGTATACACACTTATTATTGTTTATCTTTTTTTTACTTAAAGTTACAGATTATAGAAAGTGCAAACGTTTGTGGATAATAAAGTGTTCAATGAGAAAGAAAAAGATAGCATGGGATAGTCGAACTATCTATTATGCAAACTGCATTTTGTTTCTACTCTCTTTCTCAATCTTTTTAAACGAATGCATCGATAGCCAAAAGCGTAATAAATGAAATAAAATTGTACAACGTGCCAGTTAGCCAGACGTTTAATAATACATGCGTTTGTGTCCGTTTTCCTTTCACCCTCCTATTCAATTCCCTCTTTCCCCTTTCTACCCCTTTTACTCGTAACTATAGTACTCTTTTCTCATCTCTACAGTTGCTGACCAGTCGTGATAATCCTGTTTTCCACCTACAAACGAGTATTAAAGTGGATTCACGCAGAAGCGACAGGAAAAAACGAAATCTCGATCGTCAGATTGTACGATTTATTTTTTCTTTTTCTTTTCTATTGTTTATTCGTTCTTCGATCTTTGAAGGTCAAACATCGTTATGGTTTTCAGATTTAAAAAGATATCGGAATAATATTTACAAGTATGATTTTAAAGTATATTACTGATATCGGTGGAAGAAAAATAAAATATAATATTGAAATTAAAATAGGTAAAATAAGTTAAAATAATGCTTTTTAAAGTAACTTGATATTTGCAGAATGTGAAAAAATAAAAACAGAGGATTACAATCTTTTTTTTTTTGGAAAAATACGAACGTAAAATGATTTTATTTGTGAATAATTATGGCAAATAAGATCCATTCTACGTAACAGATAATAATACATCTAAACAAATAAAATATAATATTATAAAATACAAAATAAATATAAACGATGTATAAATAAATCATAGTGATTTCTATGATACCAATAAGAAAAGGAAAAAAGAATTGAAGAAAATAACGAACGAAAATTCATTATGTACGCTAAATTTCGATTCAGTTTGACAATAAGAGAAGTGAAAACCTATAGCAGACTTGAAGTTAGCGATTACATAGTGAATAAACGATGTAATAAGATAAAATGACCGCTTTTCATTACTCGTTTATAGAGAATTTGCCACCATAAACGTTTCCATATAATCATCGTCGTAAACTAGCAAAATGAATGTTACGAGACTGGTCTCGTTCGTGTCCCCTCTTTCTTTGTTCCACGATAATTTAATTTTTAATATTGCGTGTACATCCGTTAGAGTCGCGTCGTTCGCAGTTTCGGTAAATTTGCACTCGTATTCGAGATCGTGCGATAACCACGTACCATACGTACCATGTTTCCCATACCTCTTTTGTTCCCTTCTCCCTTTTTTTCCATTCGTCTAATCGATACTTCTCCAACAAGGAAGAGAGAAAGAGAGAAAGAGAGAGAATTATTTCCTCGTGTAAATGGATAAACTTCGAGTAGGTTTACGATTGAGAATGAACTTCGTTCCTCGGTTAGTCTGTTCCTTTTTTAATTGCATAAAATGAATTTGAAAATTAGCGCAGACAACGTAAACAGAACTCTCTCGAAGTCTAACGCGGAATCGGAAATCTAACGGAGAATTCGTTTCGACTTTCCTTAATGAATAAACTACTCTCGATGGATAAACTTTTGAATAACACTTAACGATTTCGAGTGGTTGGAGGACTTCGTCAAGAACACTTTGACGTAAAAGATAAATAAAACGTACAAATTAGTTGGAGATAGATTAAAAAAAAAAACAAAAATAGGAACAAGAAATACGTAATAAAGTCGTTTCTCTTCAATCTTTTCGAAATATAAGTATAATATTAGTAAAATTGTACGAAGAAACAAAAAGAAGAAAAACGAAATATCGTATCATCTATTTCTACTTTTTCATTTATCGGGCATTACGAAATATTTTAAATCGTTTTTAATAGAATATCCATTTTTACTTCATTTTTCGATTCAATTGTGTTTTATTTCAAGCGCAATACGTATTCAACGAAATCAGTTATTATCCGCTTTCCCAACGAAACAAAATGCGTGCTCGGAACGCATGGAACTAAAAACGAAATCCTCTTAATTTTAAAAACATATCTAAAAACCTCGATTTACATGCTTCCCATTTAAATGAATGAGAAAAGAGAAACGAGAAACGAGAGGGATGAGAAACGTTGAATCATAAAAATTAATTTTGAAGGTAATCGAAAAAATATTGTGAGTAACAAACGCTCGTTTATTAACGCATTCGATCGAATTGTTTTAAAAAAATTCATTCTTACCGGAACATTTTCGGAACATCATTTTAGAGGTCATGAAATATAAAAATACAGTTGGTTCATTATATTCGATCGGTGTAACAATTATATTTTAATTATCTTAATTACGCCGGCGAGCAACACCTAATGATTAGATACGAAGGTAAAAATGAGAAGAAAAAGAAAAGAATAATCAGCCGAAAGTCTCGATTATAATTAGTCGCGAGTCACACCCACGCGAAGGTGCTTCGTTAATTAGAGCCGATCGACGTCGATGAAGAGCCAAACGGAACCTTCGATATAAGACTTGTAGGAGGTGGAGAGAAAGTTGATGATGATGAGGAGATAGATAATACGAGAGAAAAGGATGGAAGAAAGCTAACGGAAAAGAGAAAGAAGACATCTTTGAAGGAGGGTGTCCTTGTAACGACTTAAGGCCCCAAGATCGTTAAGCCTGTAGCTACCGTCGTCGTCGAAGCCCCGGTGCCTAATTAATCCGCTTTTCAAACGTTTTAGAGAAAGGCTCGTTCGCTTTGGTTGGGGCCTATCGCATCCCTGGGGCGACGTCAAATTATTAAGCGAGTTTCCTTCGACGAAATCGACCGAAGGAAGTATCGAACGTCGAGAAGATGTCACCAATACACTTTCTCATAAGATTATTATATAAATATGTACTGGAATGGTTCGTAAATAAATACAGTTTTTCGAAATAATCTTATATTACATTTGTTAATAAAGATTACGGATGAATTTCAATTTAATAATCAGTAATAAAACTTCTTTAATTCTTTAACGTATAACTTTACTTTTTCTTTTTGCTTTTTTCTTTTTAGATATTTTAAGAAAAAAAGATATTATTAAAAATGGATCATATAGTTATTAACATTAAAAGTGGGAATAATGGAAACACATTACACTGTTATTTTTTATATAATTCTTTGGTTGTAAATAATTATGTAATAAATTTATGATCTTTTGTGCACTTAAAAGTTAAAACGATATATGATCAATCAATTTTATAAGTGACAAATTACGTTCTATCTGTAGTTAAAATGCATTAATATCGTATAAAATTTACATCGCATATTTTTTTATGGACAATATTTCGAAAATTTGCTCAAGCGGATTGTATATCTTCTTTTTTTTTGTGTGTTCTATAAAGAAACATCTGCGCTTGACTTTATAATTTCCAAAGGAATTATAATTAGATCGGATTCATAATTAATTTGCGAACATTTCTTTACCTGCCGTAGGATATCGTTCTTCTCCTTCTGAAGCTGCGTCCAATATTATAAAAAATTTGATTAAAATATTACATCATGAAAGATACATATACATGCTTATACATGTATATATGTATATATATATATGTAGATGTATTTATGTATATATATATACGTACACACATAAATTGGAGTAAATAGACAATTCCAATTTACTTAACTCAAAAAAATAAATCGGCTACGATGAGCTTTATAGTAAATTTACGTTTAATGTAACGAAGACACGATATTGCCATCATAAAATGACTCGACTTTAAAATTCGAGTTTACTTTTACATTCCTCATTATAATCGTCAGTATATATGTAGACTTATGAAACGAATAACGTTAAAGATTCGAAAATATTTGTTAAGACTTTGAGGAGCCATCGAGAAATCATTTTTATGGGAACGAACGTCGATTTTGATGAGATAGGGAGTCATCAAATGGAAATGTTTTTTTACAAAATCTATACGAAAAATAAAAAATAGATAGAAAATGAAGAGAAAGCTGATAGACAGCAAAACGTAATATTAATTGGTGATTACCTTCTCCCCTATTCAAATTTCAACCGACAATCTCATTAATCTCACCAAATTCCTGCTTTTCCTCCTCCCCCCGCCACCACCGCCCGCTTTGCCCTTTCCCAACCTAAACGATTATTTACAAATACGTACGATCCGTCGTAGATACGATGAATTTATGTACGACCGCTTTAATAAAGTAGCCGTTTAATTATCCAAGCGGATGGATTAACCAAGTTGGAAAATATATTCCTATTAGGCGGAATTATGGACAAAGCGTTTGTCAAAGCCGTACGTGCGGCGTGCATGAATTATTCGGGCTATTTCATTAAACGGATCCACCAATAATCTCTCATTGATATGAGACCAAGTTTCTGCATTGGAGAATAATGCAGTTACACGTGTACTGAGAACTAACAAACGATGATAACGATGATGGTAGACGGTTCAAATAGTAACTTAATAAATTTTAAATAATAATAGTAATATGAATAAACGATGTATGCAATTTTATAGGTACAACTTTTCTTGTAAAGAAAAATCTGAAAGAAAATTTTACATATAGATGTCATAATAATTAACCGGGCAAGAATATAAAAAGGGACACGTAATGAAATATAATGATGAATTTTCTAAATAACTCAATGACTTGATACTGTAATTAATCATTAAAGGGTAAACAGGAGATGTATTCTAATAACGTTCGGTCGATGTGACGTTGCAAAAATCTCGTGGCTCCTCCATAAATCAAGCATTGTTAACTCCTCATAAATTACAAAATTTCTCTACTAACTAGCGAGTTTCTATCGCGATAGGATACGATAATTTTTTTCCATTATTTAAAATAGTATTTTAGAACATACTTCGCTTTATCAGACATTTTCGTTGAACATTTTTTGTTAACTTCGTCGAGTAGAAAAATTGATAAGCTTCGTTATTAAAATTCACAAAAAGTAAGTAAGCTTAGTGATTAGAAAATTTATTTACGATTAATTGTACGAATTTTCAGATACGTACTTATTTCGCGATATTCATTAATAAGAGTAAAAACTGCTACTTAAGATTAAAAAAAAAAGAAAAAGAAGAAAAAAGAAAGCAAAGGTAGTTGAAAATAAAAAAAAAATACTCACGTTTGAGTTGAACGAAGGTTAGTTGATCGATAGCTCGCCTCAAAGGCTTATCATCGAGGGTGAGATCAAGAAGAGGAAGACGAGCGATTTCTTGGACACCCTCTGCACCACCCCAAGAACCTGCAGCATTGGCAGCTCTAACGGATAACATTCCGCCTATCTGGAGAAAAGCTGCACTGTCTGTCTCCTTCAAAGCCTCGATACAAAATGTGAGAAGTGCTGTCGTTGCTTGAAGGTGAGTTGCACATCTAGTGACCTGATCCCTCAATGAACGAACCCTAGCTTCACGAGTTTGTCGCGCAGCTTCGATTAATCGTGATTTTCTTGCTTGAAGAAGATTCACCAAATTTGCAACACGATCTTCCACCTCTTCCTCCAGTGCCACGCATTCCTCCTAATAAATGTATTTTTTGTTAATATTCCTGTAATTGATATAATATTACATCTTTTCTTTTTTTTAATACGTTTTTATCAGATACAATCTTATTATACCAAACATTCATGTATATATATATTATATATTTTTTTATGAAAAATTAAAAATGAAAAATATATCGTTAATTGAAACAAATCATAAATTGTAATATACATTAGGTCATTTTATGACTAATGTGGTTTTCTTCATATTGATGAAAATTTTAGTGTTGATTTTATGTTGGTTTGAATAATTTTCTCTTAGTTTAATTTTTCAGACGTTAATTCAAGGATGAGAAAATAAACGTTATCATGGAAATGTTGAGAGAGCATTTAAGGTATATTTTGCTTTAAGAGTTTCACTGGGACAATTACTGCTACAGCAACAATAAATAAAATATGTGTAAGCTTATAAATGCAAGCCAAAGGTTAAAAATGCACTTTCCTTCTGAGAATTATATACTTGAGGATGAACAAAGGTCAGAACGCCCTCAAGAGCTTCTATCAACAGGATATTAAAAATTTTATATTAAGATGGGAACAAGATATATATAATAGTGGTAAAAATATTTTAAATTAAGGTTGGAAGTGTTCCCTTTCTTACGTTATTTTACAATTTATTCTAAAAAAAAAACCACATTATTTTTAGGATGACCCAATAATATACATAATTAATATATACAATTAAGTACAATATTTCTGTGATATTGAATGATTAAATATTATTGAACATTTTCTATATTTCCTACATTATCAACTTGTATATTAATACGGTTGAACGAAGTTACATAAATAAAAGCTACTTCTATATAAAAACTGTAAAACACATTATTTTCTGTTTCAAATTAAACCATTTAAATGCTCATTGCATTATACTTTGAAAGTGCATCGTATAAAGCTTGAAAAAGCGGCTTTCGGATTTGCTTTTCGCATACAAATTAATTCGATTCTCTTTTATTTTTTTTATTTTCTTTCACTTTCTTTTTTAACGTATAATTCGTGATTGCGTACTCGGGAATACGATGAAACGATTTTACTTGCTTTAGAATGTTCATCCTTATCCGTAGGAATTGTAGGACGATTGAAAGCGGTATAAACTTATAAGGCGATTCTTCTAAAATACCGTAGGGACGGTAGAAAATCGAACGGGTGGCTGTGTTTACTCGATAAGAGAAAAGTACGCCGACTCCATTTGCGCAAACTAAATTTTCCGTTCTCCTCTCCCTTCTTCACCACACTTCCCAGTCTGCTCGTCGAGCGACTCCACAATCCGGATTCGCGTCGCTCGACATTCTCAATTTTGCTTTCCTCTTCTCTCCGCAGTACTCTAATAAAATGGGGATTGGTGGTTTGCGATAAAAATTATAACTTTTTTGTGCGACTAAAATAGAATTCAAACAAAACCATGTTATCGATCTGTTGATTTTCAATTCACAATATACAAAGTAATTAATTTATTATTTAACTATAACGATTGTATACGAATTTCGAATTATTGTATAATATCTCTTTTTCTCCCTTTATAAAATAATTTGATCGTAATTTACTTTTTCACATAACAAATGCACAGAACATCCTTCATATTCGTTTGCGAAGAAGAAATCAAATGAAATACAATGAAAGATTCATTGTCAATAATAAATAATAAGTCACAAGATCCAAGCACCGTTTAATTAAATTTTAGATCTTCGTTGGATAATAAAAAGGTTGGATATAATAATGATAATAATAATAATTAAAGAGCCTGTTCTTAGTAATCTCCTCGTGTTATCCTTTTGCCCCTTCCACAGAGCATACATATACACTGTATGTCTATATAGATAGGTACATGTTCCTCTGGGCCATTCGAGTAAAATCCAAAAAGATACGGAAGGATCTACTCACGTGTACTTTGTCCGTCATTCCTTTGAGCCTCTGAATGAATTCCGTCGTGGAACGAGCACGCTCCGATAGCTGTTGTAAATTCTGCGATAGCTCCGTCTGAAATGAATGACGAAAACGTGTTAATAAACGAGAAACACTTTTTTCTTTTTATTTTGTTTTATTTCAAATAAAAAGAAACGAGATTTTTAACGGAATGGATAGAGGACTGATTTTAAATACTGTACACGGTGGAACGATTTTATCGTGAAAAACACATCACACGAGTGTGAAGAATTTTACGGCTTTGTACGACACACATATGTATATATATACATACATATATATATACATATAAATAAATATATATATATATAGACCCACACACACACGTGTAGTTCAATATTCTGTTTAATGCTTTTCACGTTCGTTCCATTATACAGGTGCGACGTGCATATAATTATGCGATTCAAAGTGCATGGGAAGATTTCTAGCCTGAGTGAATAATTTCGACGGATGAATCTTCCGATCGCTTTAATCTCCCTGTTGTTTAAATTAATAGAAATTAATCAGGAAAATGATCATTTTAATATTACTGATAAAAATTAGATATATAATTTTAATCTTGTCTTAAAATCATTTCTCTATAATGAATATTGTTGAAAATAAATTAACGAACTTTAGATCCAACATTTCACATTTATCGTTTATTTCACGATGATACGAGTACGATATAAATGAGATGTACGTATATATAGTAAATTCAATAAAATTAGTGTCCATACATTAATTTCGATAATGAAATTGCGCCAAGCAAAACAGGATATTCAAGGCACAGGATGATACAGAAATTATTCGTGTTTTTGTCGCGGTACATAATTTATCGAAGCCATTAACGTTAATTGAAGAAAGACAATGATGGCCGAATATAAAAATTAAGAAGGAAGTTCTCGTAACGTGTCTGGAGCAACCACCTGCGTTGTCCTATACAAATAACGATAAGAAATAAAATTAGCGTGTTTTAAAGCAAAACTTTTAATGGCATATCTTTGTAAGTTGTCTTTTAAGTACGCTCAAAGGAAAATCTAATTGCATTGGCAAAGTATTTAATTCGTTTCAAGCGGTTGCCCTCTCGCTGACGGAGTATGCTTCTACTTATAAAACGACGTTAAATGATGGAAGTGAGAGCAAGAAAAAGAAAGGAAAAAGAAAAAAAGAAAAAGGAAAAAAGACGAAAGAAAAGTGAAATGGTACACCGATTTTAAAAATTTCAATTTTATCGTTGCTAAATAAAACGAAAAAGAAAATTAATTAAAAGTACACTAAAACGAATAAAGTGGTTTCTCAACCGAATCAATATTATAGTAGGATTTTTAATACAAATTTTGTTTTTATTGACCGACTTATTATAACGAGCCTCGATAGCAGTCCTGACTACGTCAAAAAGATTTGTTCTCCTTTATTCGCATTATTTTCACTTCGCGCGATGCAGTACAACGAACGCGTGTGTCATAAATGAGGCGAAATAAAGGGGAGAGAAAGGAGATCAATGAAAACGCTTTTGTTCCTCGAGATGAGCTTAAACAAAGAAGGTATATTGTTCTTCGAAATGAGCTTAAACAAAGAAAGGACGTTGTTCCTCGATAAGTTCAAACTTTTGAAAACAAAAGCAGCATAACTATCTCTTAGGATACTTTATGAAAAATTAATAAAACGAGTACTATATGAATAGTCTGAGAAAATGCGAGATTTTCTTCAAGCTATTCACGTATGCGTCACGTTCTATGCTTGTCCAGAATCGTCGATTTAAATTTCTCGATAGGATGGACACGTTACTTGATTTTCCCTTCGTATGGACTTTGTATGCGGAACACGTGTCGAAAAATCTGGGCGAGCCTCAAGTTTTCAGCCTTTGTATAGAAAATCTTTCAAGTCGAACGATTTTTTTTATTTCTGAGATCTCTGAGAGAACGATCATACAATAGACGAAAAAGAAATGATTTTAGAAAAAAATGTACATTTGTATTATATATTGTTTATACAATACAGTATAGATAATATAATGTAATAGTATAATATTGAAGTAGCCAATAAGTAATATCGAAATTTAACTAACACGATATTATATCCGTAAAACAATTTTATAAATAAATTTTCAGTAATAATAATATTAATATGATTCTTCTTTAGCGATTTAATACTTTAGTTTTAACGTTTTAACGTTTGATATTTCATAAAAATTAATAAAAATCAAATAATACTAAAAAGAGAAAAGAAAAGAAATGATTAAAAAACAAATATCGGAAATACATTTATTCATGCAAAATAATTTTACATAATATATAACATAATTAACAGAATGATTGTTCGGCTTGATGCTTTTCTAAAGCTGTTAACAAATAATCGGGTAATCTTCGACGAGTTAAAATTTAGCGAATAAATAGTCACACCTGGCGAGTACTGACCGTCGAACATGGAACTCGTGCATTCATAAACGAACACATTGAAAGACACGATCACAGCACGTGCGAGCGTTCGCACGTGCGTGCGTCATTACGCGCTTCCCCTCGTGCATATTGCATTATATAATTGTGATCGCACGGCTCAGTGAACGGCGCTTCAAGAGAGTATACTGATAAATCCATACAAAACGTTATCCTTTTGAAAACACTCGTGGGTCGATGGTTATCGAACATTGTCGATAACTTATTATCTTTATTGATTATTACCAAATGTTATTTTTACAATACGAACCACGTCATCTCATTAATTTGAAAATAAAGCATGTGCACAATTATTGTTTTTTTAACGTATTAGCATCGACGTCTTTTCTCAAAAAATAATATTTTTCAATTTTATTATATAGATACATAGCACCATTTTTAAAAATGGTTATTTCCAACATAATCGACTATATTGATAAAAAAAAATTATTCTAACTTTATAAATTTTAAGACACATGTATGTAGTTTTTCTTTTCTAATTTATTCGTTCAATCCTTAGAACACTTTATTGTTCAACTTTGTACGACGTACATTTAAGAAATAAATCTGATCGTAAGTTAAGTTAATATAGAAATTTACAAAAAATTATTCCTACTTTTCGAACAATCCTAATTCTTTACCAAATCGTTTAATATATTAATTCGAATAGTATGTGTAAGAGAATATGAAAATAGAACGAACTAATATCCTTCAAGGATTTAAAAATAAACTATAAATTTTTGTGACATTGCCATGTTTGATTTTCTCGCACGCCGTTTCGCGTTCAAGTGCAAAGAAAAATATTAAATTAGAGTCCCATGGAAGGCCACGTACTTACATATAGGTATGTGTATATGTATGTACGTACGTGAACTGAAATATTCTATAGTATGTACTACTTTTATGTCCGTTTGAATTCTGCATTGCAACCTAACATACTTCCTTCTCTCTCTCTCTCTCTCTCTCTCTCTCTCTCTCTCTCTCTCTCTATCTATCTATCTATCTATCTATCTATCTATCTATTTCTCTCTCTTTCTCGTTTTAAGCAAACCCTCTTTCGTCGACGGCTGACGAAATCTTATTAGCATGAAAAGAGCTCCTGGGGATTTCGAACGGGTGACAAAAAATCATTTGGAAGTCCTTGCTGAGTATAAGCCTCGATTGATTACCTTCCTTCCTTCCCTACTTCAATATCTCCGAGTACCAGTCTTTTATTATTTCATACTGCCAATGAAATTTTTAATTATCCTCAATTCAATTTACGTAAATAGCTCCGTCATGTAAAGTTTTCATATGAACAAATTCTCTATTTCTATAATAGTTTATTCGTTGTACAATCATTTATGATACGAAATAAGAACTTGAAATGGAAAAGATACAAAGTTAAAGAAAAAAGAAAAGATACAGTAGAAAAGACTGAGAGTAAGGTAATTCACTAATATAGAAATTTGCTGAAAAGGAAAACTAATTTCGCGACGACGTGATTTCCATCAACTAGATATGACGAAATGTCTTTGATATTAAGTCTAGGATCAATCTCGGACTAATTTCAATTTATATCACAGAACGAATATAGACTATCTATGTATGAACTTATTTAAAAATATATATATATGTATACATACACTTAAACGTATGAGATATGTACACATATATGTATTATACTATATAGAAGTATACATACATTCGTATATATATGTATATATATATATATATACGTTATATATATATATATGTACATACATACATATATATACACATACATATACATATCTATATAACATATATAACACGTTTTACACACCCGTAAAACGGAAACTTCGTGCCAGGCAGGCATTCGTGCTGGAGGGTAATTAAGTTACTCCTTTCGAGTTAACGCCAGCCCCTCTGCGCACCGTAATTTCCGCAGCTTTCCTCCTAAGTTTCTGAAGTCGAATCACGAGGCCGGTTAATAGAATGCCACGGAATTGTTCTCGACGCGGTGTGGCCCCTCCTCTCTCTCATTCCCTTTAAACGTACCGGCCATTGTTATTAATTACTCTGGTCGTTCTATCACATCGAAATGGCACTTTCTCGTAAGACATTCTTGTTGCCTTGTTTCACGATCTATACTCTTCTCTCTCTCTCTCTCTCTCTCTCTCTCTCTCTCTCTCTCTCTCTCTCTTTCTATCACTCTTTCTCTCTTCATTTATCTCAAAAGACTTATTTCATTTCTTTCCTAGAAGTCTCTTCTTAGGTGAAACGATCTATAAATTTTACGACCAACCAACCAAAGTGAAACAGCGCTCGTTAATTTAACTCAAGTTTCTTTCAAGACACGATAACTCGTAAATTGGTCAAGAAAACTTTAGCAAATTAAATATAGAATATATAAATACGTATGTACCCGATACATATTCGTTTCATAAATCTTTCGAGTGATTTTTCATCAACGAGTTTCGAACTATTCTAAGGACAGTAAAATCGGTAATAAAGCCCAATGTTAATTTAAGTATTACGATCCAAAAAAATCTAATAAACTACACGTTTGTTATGACGTTAGTATGAGTAATGATGAAAAATAGATAAGTTGTTGACTACAACGGTCGATAACAATCGTAAATAAGGCTTTGAAAAAAAGTTATCCTTGCAATGACTCATGCAATTCATCCACTCTTCGAAAAAATTTAGAAGACGAAAAAAGAAAGAAAGACAGAGAGAAAGAGAAAGAGTAAAAAAAGAAGAGAGAACATTTGAAAACAAATCACCCATTACTGATTATTAACTTCGCAACGTAATAGTTCCTGACATTGCTTCTTTCTTATCGAGTCATTCCCTTAATTCCATATTATTAATTACTTTGGATTTTATCGTCCAGATTCGTGCATGGCAACTAAACTGGCATTGATTAACGGTATATTTAACAGTGGTCTTATACGATTTGATATTCGAAATTAACTACTAACTGTTTATTAAATGTGTATAAAGCGAATGAAAAAAAAAAAACACAATTAAAAAAATAGTATATATTACATAGAAATGATTTGTACATTGCGTGATGGTAATCTAATTAAAATAAATTAACGATGATTAAGATGTTATTAAACGAAAATAAGATAAAACAATAAAGAAAGAAAAAAGATAAAAGCAAGGATGCATCATCTTTCGTTTAGAGTAACTAAAGAAAGATACGGAAGAAGAAAAGGAAGAAATTACAGAGAAAAGGGTTGGAAGTCAGGAGAGTCTTGCTTTTTTTCCGGTCTCTCAGGATGAGGGTAAAAAAGTTTTGATTCGTATTTTTTACCCGTCGAGTAGTTCGAACGGCCGTGAATAAACTCGATGGTTTCCACTCTCCTCTCTCTCTCTCTCTCTCTCTCTCTCTCTCTCTCTCTCTCTCTCTCTCTCTCTCTCTCTCTCTTGAAAACTCCGACAAACACCGAATACGTACCGATACAATTACAACAACGAAACACGCTCATTGTTACGTCCGTTAATTAAGCAGAACGTACCGAATCGAATCCCCAAGCCAGTTGGTGGCTGGAGTAATTACGGAAGTCGAGAGCGCTTACAATTAGATCAATATGCTTACCGGCCTTTTCCTTGTCGATGAATCTCAATAAGGATGGTTCTTCTTCGAAACGAGAAGGCCAAATAGAAAAGTCGGCATATAAAATTGTAAAAGAGGAATGCATTATATTCGTTCAATGCTTTCGAGAAAGCAGGAAGCAATGCACAGTGGTCTGGCTATTGATCTTTCCTTGCAAATGAACGATCCTCTATTGATATTCTATTATTCGGAATCGTAATGCTTAATGCAAAGAACTCGATAAAAATAGAGTTGAAAGAAAACGAGATATTTGTTTTCCTTTTTTTATTCTTATACTTTCCCTATTAATTTTTTATCAAGTTAAACGGTTTAATCACGCGTTAGTTAATTTTCGATAAGTGATTTCAAATAAAATTAATTCGTTACGGTTACGGATGAGTTTTCGCGTTGTAAATATATCAACCGTATAAAATAACTGTTATGTCGTTTTAGAAGTAAGATATATTCACCCGTGTTCTAGCTATTTTCTAGAGTGGTTTTAAAAAGTGCGAAACTACGACTTCGTTATCCTCTACTTTCAAGTAATTATTCATTATTATTAAAGAGAATAAGTTGGCATGGACTACCGTAAAGATCTCGTCCTTGAGACGTACTATTGCTCCCGGTAAGAGGAGAATATAACGATGCAGAGTATAATGATCGTCCCATTATGCACTACGTTACCGTATTTTTAATTCGACATTCACGATAACGATCGCCTTTCCCATAGACCCTCGTCGTTCCTTCTTTTATCCTTCGTTGATTTGCACACACTACATATATACGTCATTTCCTTCGAAATACTTAAAGGAGTATGTTTGATGATTGACTTCGATTCTATTCGAAACAGTGTAACCGGTAATTATATTTTAATAAGCGACATACGTGTATATGTATATATGCAAATTAGAAACAATAATTAAACAGTATCATGCATTTGTTATGATAGAATTCAAACTACAATGGTCTGAAATAAGAGAACGTCATTAGTAAAATTAAATACTAATCGATACAATTAATAAGAGATTACGAATAAATCAATACAAATATTATTAATGGGATAATAAATGGTCAACAAAGAAAAATAATTATGTAAAACTTCTGCTGAATATCTAATCATTGCCCGTGTCAACGTAACAACTGATCGATTATATGCAAAATAACTAAAAAAAAAAAACAGAAATATTATTCATTCTGTTTACCTTCTCCAGTTAATTTCTTTTTACATTAATCTCTCATCTAAATATGATCGTCGAATATAATATTGTCAATAATAAATTAAACATTATTTATTGATCGTATTTACTGAAATTCGACGTTATACTGCGATAATAAAAAATCAATAAAAAACTATTCGATGGGTTGAGCCATAACGAGTGGAGCTTTCCATACGATGAAACGCGTAATTGGTCACCCGAAAGAAAGAAATAGAAAGATATGGGAACGACAGTTAAAGAAAGAGATAAAGAAAGATAGAAATTCATGAGACGTCGTAGGAAAAGTGCGAGAGACACGCAACGTAAGACCGTTCTCGTCGTTGTTATCGTGAAGTCGCAGCCCGTGCGATTCACCCTTCGTTCGTGCAGTGGGAGTAAAATCACCCTTTCCTTCTCTCCCCCTCTCTCTCTCTCTCTCTCTTCCTTTCTTTCTTTCTCTCTCTCTCTCTTTCTCTTTCGTATTCGGCGTTTCTCGTTCAGCCCCTTTACGACGGCACACGCGAAGGGCGGTGGCTCGATGGATAGGACCCTACGTAAATACGATGCCTCAACCCTCGCTCCGCAGCCCTTACAGTTGCATCGTCGTTGCATCGTCGTTGTACTATACATAGTCGATGAATACACACCGCAGACGAACTGCACGCTACGACCACGCGCATATCCGATGAGATAGATCTCTGTCTCTCTATCTCTCTTTCTTCATCTTTCTCTCTCTTTCAAAGACAAGAAGTTTCTTTAAACTTTTTGTTATCGATTATTCTAAAAACGTATCTGTATTTTATACGCACGATAAATAAATTATGAAGAGGTTGAGAACTGTTGTTTGTAATATTGTAAAGTTATTTTTATGAACTATTCAATACGTATGTGACGTGTTTGTGTGTATATATATTTATTTATTTATCTATTTATCATATTTGAAAATAAAATATATAATATAAAAAAGATAATAAATAAATACACACGGTATGTATACTTTATATAATTTATTAAATTTCATGTTGTAAAACGATAATTATTTTAAATAAAGAAGAAAATTGATAAAATATGAATAAATAATAACGCCTACGTTCCATTTACAATATATTATTCTTAATAATTTGAATAATTGGTGAATTTAGGTGTTTAAACGTACGGAAATTTCATGACTCTCTTGGTAAGCGAATATGTACTTAATAGTTTCAACGCGAAAATTCGACTAAACATCGTCGTGGCACGTTTGCGGCACCCCCTTTAAATCGCACGCACTCTCGGTTAAAACCATTATGCTTTCCGGCACATGAGAGAAAGAGAGATAGAGAACTCGTTGCTTCTTGGTTGATATTCCGCCTTCGGCTATATTCGAAGCCACGGCCATGTTGCAGATAAAGCAATATTTATGGTGCCTAATTTAAATTCAAGATTCACGTGAATTATCCTTGCGGGAGAAAAAGAGGGGGTGGTGGCGTTCGAGAAGATTACAAAAGGCGGTATTTAAGATTTAATCTAGAGCTCGTCGTTGAATTAGACAACAGCTCTCGCCTCTTTTAAAATTCGCTTTGAAAGGAGCCGAGAAAATAAAATCAAAGTTGTAAGAAAGATCGTCTTATTTCGTTTAATTTTACATAAAGCCTTTAGGATTTTCCTTTCGTAATATGGAAGATATATAACTATAATCGTCTGTACTTTATAAGAATATCATTCACATATAATTCAGAGAAATGTTTGAAATTGGACACATTTCTGCGATAACGTACTTACTCACTTTACATAGTTTATTGTAATTTACTTGATTTTGGTTAGTGAATCAAATTCCCCAAATGTTTATAAACTTTATACGACATTCTATACAGTGTAACAACGTTATTCCTTGTTTTTGCAAATTAAGGAAAAATAGATTTGAAATTGTACATGTTTCTATATTGAAACGTGGTAAGCCACGTTAGATTTACTTGGACCGTGACCAAATCAAACTTCGACGTTATATTCTCATCAAATATAAAGCCCATTTCCAAACTTTAGTTTCTCTCATTAAAAAGAAAGGAAAAAGAAAACGAAATTACTAACGATAGTCATTATTTCAACAAAAATCTACATTTCTCTCTGTTAGCTTCTTCCATAAAAAGTGAGAAAGTTTGTTGATTTGCTGATTTGCTGGTGTGCGACTAAAAAGAAAAAGAAAAAATGAAGAAATGATAAGTCTCTCTCTCTCTTTTTTGTCTTTTTTCTTCAAATCCATAGAATCGTCAGACGTTTTGTCTCGTCTGCCGGCTTCAGCCTGTGAACAGACTCGTAAAGAATCATAAAGCGTATCGCGTCGCGAGTAACATCGTTCTTTCTCCATATTTCTCTCTTTTTCTCTCTCTTTTCCATATTTCTACGAACCACATCGAAAACGTTGTTCTCCCTCGTTGCAACGAGTGCCGTCGTCGACACCCGTTGCACCCTCTAGCTGCACGAACGAAAGAACCCCTCCAATTTTTACCTCGTGACCACCATTTTGTGTTGGTGAGAGATATGGTGATATTCGTCTTGCGAGATATGTTTGAAGGTACATTTGCGTTTCTTTTAATCAACCACAAATGACGACGCTTTTCTTTTCCTTTTTTATTTTAACAGAACCCACCGAGTTTGTTTATATTCGTCTTTATATTTTTCGTATTCGTAGACAGAAGTGTTAAGATTTAATTTATAATATGTAATTATTTTTTAGATTATATTGTATCTTATTTGTCATATAATTTATATAATTTATGTAATATATGTATATATATATATATATATATATATATATATATGTATTTACGAACGAAAAAATGTTATAGAGAACTATGAAAAAAACTCGTTGACAAGTGAACAGGACCTTTCTGTTTTATGTTATACATATCTTATAATTTATCTATCCTATAGAAAAATATGATTATTTATCGAATACATACATATACACGTATTAAAAATAATTATCATGAATCGAATCATATATTCTCTATTATAAGATAACACTCTGATAATGGAATATTAGTTTATAGTTGTTTATAATAATAATTTATAACTAATAATGAAGTATATATATATATATATATATATATATATATATATATATATATGAGTCATATTAAGTTAGAGTTTATAAAAGTATTTTATTATGAAAATTGAGTATTACAAATTGTTCGTAAGAAATTGTTAAAAATTCTTAAAAATGCACTAAATAGGTAGATGTTGTTTTTCAAATGAATTTGTTTTAAATCTCTATGATTTATAATTCCAGAGATATTTCTATATAAATAAAAGATGTTTATATTGACCTATTGACTTAATTTCATTAAAGATGTATTGACACAGTGACCTACATAAACTCCTTCAATTTACGTGACCGGTTTAGCTGATTCGACGTAAACAATTTTTTTGGCTACTATTACTACGAACAAATGTATCTTTATAAATTATAAATGATAATATTTCAAAGATGATATCTTCGCAAGGAAAAATCATAAAAACTTGAAACAAGTATCGATTTAAAAAGGTAAACCTCTTTTTATCTACATACTTTGATATTATCAATATAATAAAATCAATTTTCTTGATATTTCTTAGACGATATTTCTCGTATTTATACATATTCGATAAATCCTTCGGCTTGATTTTCTTGAAAATAATTCTGTATTAACAATATAACTATAAAAGTTTATTGCATTCTAATTAATTATAATTATTATTATCAATTATTTATACATATATATATATACACATATTTAATCTTAAATTTATAATTTATTTGAGTAACATTTTAATACGAACAGTATAATTATATTACTTCACATATTGAAAAGTTACATTTTATTTTCAATTCATTACATTTTATTTCTATTACACGTACACACACTTTCTTTTTTTTTCAATGAATATGAAATATGATAGTTACAAACGTATTTGTACGTATCTTACCGTTAGAAGCTGTTTAATAAAATAACACTTTATACAATATCTCTTTCAGGTTTCTCTGAAGAGGTTGAAATCTGATTCTCCCGTGTTGTTTCTCAATAAGGAGACATCTGTCCTACCTCACGCTCCTTGACCGGTTTCTCCGAAACAAAACGAAGACACCTGCGGTCTACTGTTTTTATAAGCAACTCGGTCTTCGACTCGTTTTCCTGCTTCCAGGACTCTGAGAGAATCAATGTGGGTCAACGTCCATCCCATCCCTTTTTTCTTTCTTCCGTTCATTCATACAATTCGTTGACACGAAAGAAAAAAAATGATCTCAACGTCTCGTATTTTAGAGACGTATGTATTTTTACGTCCACCTGCACCTTTAAAATGTTTTCGACGACATGTCATATACATGTAGAGAATTCAAATGTGATTTAAAAAATTCAAATATGAGACGAACTATACGACATTCTAAAATGTTTCAATAAATGTTCATAAACTTAATAACTTTTGATATTATTATTTTGATTTTGCTTAAAACTATATAACTGCATATGTGTGTTTAACAATATACTTACATACATATACTTATACTTTTTCAAACTTTCACATTTGAAAAAGAAGAAATTTAAAGCTCCAAATCCTTTCATCCAAAAAGAACTATCGTTCACGTATATACATACGTACGTACATACATACATATATACATATATACATACATACATACATACATACATATATACGTACATACATACATACATATATATATATACATACATACATACGTATAAGGCGATATTTTTATCGTTGCATACTGCGTTTTTCCAACTCTTCCACCTCTCTCCTTCCCTCAGGGGAATCGATAAATCTCAAATATCTGCGCGAGGGAGTTTCAAGCACGGGTGAGAGGTGGAGAACATTGCATTTTCGACTTATAAATCCGACGAGCTTCGACGTTCGACGATGCTGTCGTAGAGACCCATCGTTCGAGAGGTTCATGTATCTTTCTCTCTCTCCCTCTGTCTGTCTGTCTCTCTCTCTCTCTCTCTCTCTTTCTCTCTTCGGATATGGCCCTCGCTAAATCACGTCGTTTGTGCCCTCACACCCTCTCTCTCTCTCTCTCTCTCTCTCTCTCTCTCTCTCTCTCTCTCTTTTCCAACGTACTATCTCTGCTCGATCATGAATACGAACCGAAAAACCGCATTCGATGAGCCGATGGGTACGAGTCGTGTTTTATAAAGCGAACTCTGTTTGTTGGACGAATGGACGAATACAAGCAAGAGAAAGAGAGAGAGAAAGAAAAGAAGAAAAAGAGAATTCGATTCGAGTCGACTCACGCCGAGCAGACAAACGTATCTGCAATTTTTATCAGCTTTTCGTTATTTACGTTTCCATATTTAGCCGCAACGTCCGATCGAAAGATCGTAAAACATGAACATGCGAATATGTTGCCAGCTTTTACGTTACATATCTGTCTATGTATTTATATATACATACGCACACATACATGTAGAAAATGTTCTGTATCGATCGTGATCAACTTTCAACTGTCACGAAAAGACCTTCGAAATTATCTCTATCCTTTTAATAACGCTAAAAAGCACAAGCTTTTCTGTGACTCCATAATTACGTTCTGAAATATAACATGAAAGTTTATATCATGGAAGCATGCAGGATGTTAATTCGTGGATTCAAATTATCATAACGCGGAGGTAATTACTGAGTGGTCGAGTTTCAAAATAGGAAAAAAATTGCACTACACATGAGCACACTTATATATGCGCACATATATATCCATATATCATACATACATGAACATATATATATATATATATATGTATGTATGTATGTATGTGTAAGTATTTCTTTACTGTACGTACAAAGTGTATTGTACCTACATACATATATGCAAAAGAGAAAGAGAGAGATAGACGTATAGGTAGGAAGTCACTCAATTTGCATATAATCCACTGCAAACGAGGGTGCCCTCTTACCTCCTCACGACTACGCATACAAATTAACTATACTGCCAAGGGTGTGGTTATTGTGAAGATGGTTTCTTCCAGAGGACTATCCGTTTCAGCTGTGATATCGTTCGCTCTTTCGACCCGTATAACGCCAAGCAGGAATACGATTTCCTTGAAGATAATCGCGATAATATGCTAAAACCACGTTTGAGCATTCTCTTTCTGTCTCTCTCTCTCTCTCTCTCTCTCTCTCTCTCTCTCTCTCTCTCTCTCTCGTATATTTGCTATCCCAAGGATCCTCATCTAGTTGGAATGTCGTAGAAACGTTGCTCAATTAACACTTTACAAATAGAATTCACAGGTTTCTATTAAAGAGAGAACGAGAGAGAGAGAGAGAGAAAATTGTCATGATCGATCTATGGTAAACCACAGTTTTACGTACGTCCACACGTGACACGTTTTGAAATAAAACAAATTCTATTACATGAGACTTATCAGAAACATAGAAACTCTTTGATTTCACTCGTCACGATTTACTATGCCTATTTCACGTGAGAACACTTCCCATTGCGTGCGTAGTTACTTGTTACGTTCTTTAGTGATTGATGATAACTCAGAACCGATTTGTTCTAATCGTTTCGGCTATACGAAGAGCTAATCTTTCGTTCCGTGATAGAATATCTACTTTGGCATGTTCGTTAAATGTGATAAATCACGTTGATATTAATTACCTGTTACTCAGGGTTGATATTAATTGTACCTTCGAACGATCAATAATTAATGAACATCTATATCGAACACGATAGAGAGTTCCTTTCAAGATAGTGTTATTTATCTCAATTTTCATATACTGGAAAGATAAAAGAAATGAAATTAACAATATATATATATATATATATATATATATATATATATATATATATATCTTCAGCAAATACAAAATCGATTAAAATTTCCTTACTCGAGGAAAATTTCAATATGGTTTCGAACTTAGTTTTACAGTGTCCAACGTAGAATAGTTCGAAGGGTTCTCGAAGTTCATTAGAAACTCGGTTGACTCTACATAGGGGTGCTTTTGTAATGTCGTCGTATGGATAAGGACGAGCAGTATTTAGTAGTCCTTTCTCCCTTTCTCCCTCTCTCACTCTCTATTTCTATTTTCCATCTTTTCCTTTTTATCTACCACTTTCACCACCACCTCGAGCTTTTCACCATTACGTTTCATGGCGCGTTAAGTGTGGCGAAGTGAATCATGGAAGAATTAGGGAAAAAAGAAAGAAACAAAAAAAAATAGAAAAGAATAACACGAGAAGAAAGTGGGTAAGAAAGAAATAGAAGGAAAAGGGAAGCTTCGCGTGTAAAAATATCAAGATGTTATAAAACCGACATGCAAATTAGTAGCACGAAAGAATGTGGTTCACCTGCGATGTGCCGGTACTGTTCCGCTAATTGCGAACACCTAATGAAATCCAGATTCGTTACATGGACAATGTAAACGAGACTTAATTCGCTCGTTTTATATATATATATATATATATATATATATATATATATATATATATATATCCGACGTCAATATTAAATTCAAGTCCAAGTTGTTTTTAATCTTGCTCGTAAAGAATTCTTTCTATTCATTTATGCTAAACGTTATATTTACATATGTATGTATTGTAATACTTACACTTAACTATCGTTCTAATATTATTAATTAATTGAACTTTATATCGTAAAAATGATATCAATGTAACAACTTATCTTTATACATGGAAAGTAGAATTATCGTTCTCGAGTTATGAACTTGAATTGAATTTTATGTCGTGATTATATCAATAGATGTAATAAATTATTTTTATACGTAGAAAAAAGATAGAGGTTTTATAGTACCGTTATTACTATATATTATACATGTACTATATGTATTTATTTAACCAATATAAAATCGTCGTCTGGTTTACTGAAACGTAATATGTTGTGCATTTTGTATTCTGTAATTGGCTCGTGTTTCACAAGATATCATTTAACAATAAATATGAATCAATCGTATGGTACAAACAGAGTAACGATAAGAACAATTCGTGCTACTATGTTACCGTTAATTAAAAGTACTCGAGCCAATTACTTTCCCCCTGTAGTTTCGTCTCCCATTTTCCGCCTTTTGCAGATAAGAAATAATTCTAACAATTTCTACGTCACTGCAGAAAATTGCTCGACTAGCGGCATTATTTCAGGTCGATGTCTACGAGGATGTTGAGTTATGTGCACACAGGGAAAATGTTTTCTGAACGGTTACCGCTTCTCTCTCTCTCTCTCTCTCTCTCTCTCTCTCTCTCTCTCTCTCTCTCTCTTTTTCTCTTCTGTTCGCGTATATAACGTGCAGAGTATAAATTCTCTCGAGCGTTTTTCGTAACCTTACGCGGCTCGCTTTGTTTCCCTCTTTCCTCTTTCCTCTCTCGCTCTCCCACTCTTCCTCTTTTGCTTTATGTCTGTCTTCGTTTCTCCCTTTCTGTCTCTCTCTTTCTATTCTTTTTTTCATCGTATCTTCCAGCAAATAACCTTGCGCTCATAGGTAGTCTAGATTCCAGTACGCCTTTGTTTCCTTCTCTTCTCTTCATTCCAATATTCCTCGTCGATGTAAATTCCGTTTCGTTCGATCGATTGGAATTATTTTATACCGTGCAATTATCTATTCGATGCAATTATTTTTTTATTCGCTGATTTAAAAAAAAATAAATAAAGTTGAAAAAAAAAGAAAAGAGAGCAACTTCGTATAATTCGTTTAGTCAAAATAGATAAACTAGATGCTAATTATATTTGCATTTTAATATTAAATAACTTCGCTTTATCCAGATAGATATAATCATTATTATCGGAGGAAATGATCATTAATAAAACATATATATGCATTTTATATATTTTCATCAATTTTCATCAATTTTCTATCATCTCATGCTATATTATTTACAATTCCTCAAAAAATGTATCATTTTTATCGTTTGACTTATCGATAATTTCGTTTCTCTTTGTTTCTTAAAATAAAAAGAGAAGTAACGAAAAATTGTCACTTTTGATATGTTCTAATAAATTTCTCTACAACGAGACTCATTTCCCTTCTCTCTCTCCCTCTCTCTCTCTTTATCTCATTATCAATTTATAATTAATGATATGTATATATAAAAGCTGCAAATACATGGTACACAAAACGAACAGTCGACAGATTAGCAATCCGTAATGTCCATCGCTTAACACGAACATTTATTATTTATCATTCGAACGTTGTCACACGCAGCCATTTCAAATCGATATGAAGAGAAATACTCTTGAAGCTTTGAAGGAGAGACAGAGATGGATAGAGATCGAACGTCTCGTGACTGGAATCACGAAACGATCCTTAATTTACGTTTGTCCATGTGCCACTCGACCGAATGACGAATTGCTTCGCGATTGACACGAGCGATGAATCTTTGACTCGATTTCATTCACTCCACCCTTCTACCCCTTCCACCCTCTCTGCCTTCCACCTCCTCATCCTCTTTTTCATCCTTGAAGGTTCAAAGCTCAACGATCTTCTCGTTCGATTTATTTACTTGCTTGCAACACTGCGAGATTTAGATTGTTCGATATAAGTACATAGATCGTCACGTTTCTAATAGATACACTAAGTGTCCGTCCATAGATGTCCGAGTAAATATCTCACAACTGGTTGTGAAATAATGATAATTTAACAAGAAAAATTTGCACGCTTCTGAGTTAGTTAAAAAATACATGTAAAACTAATTTTGTTTACTCCGTGATCTTTTCGATTTATGAAAGCCAAAATAATTTTTTTTTATTTAATGAATAGCTATAATTTATATTATAATATATACTATATATTTATACTACCTATAATATATAAAATATCAAATTATATACCTATAAATTATATTCCATAAGAAATTACTATGCATCATTTACGAGATAATAAACATCGGACATATTGATAGATCTGTATGTTATTATTTGTTATATATATATATACATATCTGTGTGTGTGTGTGTGTGTGTGTGTGTGTGTGTGTATGATGGATATATAGGATGAGTACATCAAGAGTAAAAATAATAATAATAGTAATAATAATAACAATAGTTTTTGTTATTATTATTTTATCTTATGCATGAATCACAGATTACTTAAATCATTCAAATAAAATATTTAACAATAAAATAATATTATCATAATTTCCTTTCCTATATTTAAAATTATATTTTCCTACCTACGTAGCTTTGATAAAGAACATCAAATTTGTACGCACGCGCGCACGTCGTTAAAATGCTTACGATAGAAGCTACAAGAGAATTCCACGACGGACTAAACTCTATGGCGTATACCACTCTCGCGGTAATTATTAAAGGGCGTTAACTTGGACAGGTGGCAGGTGTCCTTTATCGCGGCTCATTCTCTAAATTGTTCGGAAATATCTTGCCGCCTCGTATAGGGTAGGACGTGCCGTGATATTCTACGAACGACGTTGTTGCATTAAGATTGCGTATTATGAAATGGTTTGTACGATAATATAGTTGTCAGTATAGTCAAATGCTTAGAAGTAATTGCACCGAAATTTGCTACACTAGAAATAAAAAAGAAATAAGAAAAAAATTTTATTAAAAAAAAACTATCCTCTATCAGCGTTTGATTAATCATTATTATCGTTCTCAAAAATTAAGAATGTATTGAATATTAAAAAATTTAATATATATATGTATATCGTTAATCGTTTCTATGTTGATAAAATAATTGGAATTTTACTTAAAGTAAAAGAAATAAATTTGTACTTTCCAGGAGCATAAAAGTCTAAAGCTCTTTTTTATCTTTTCATAAACACTAATGTTTACAAAATAAACAAAGTTATTACCTTTAAATAATATTTATTTTTTGCAAACAATATTACAACATTGAAGAGGTTCTTGTACAAGAGATAATGAGAATATTATCTTCTTTAGATTCTAAAAAGATGCATTGTTATAGGTAAGAAAGATCGTTTCAACATTTTAAATTCCTTTTATGTTGCAAATTCCTACGTAAATTAATATCCCGTTGAGAATTAACGGGAATAAGCAGTTGGTTGATTATTTCTTAGCAAAGAATTTTTTCTTATCCGTTAAATGGTAATACTTCTTCGTTCCATAAAAAAGAAAACGAATGAAATTCCAAGATGAATTTTACCGTTAAAACTTTTTCATATTTTCCTTGGTTTTCTCTCTCTCTTTTTCTTTCTCTCTCTTATATATTGAAAATCTTAGTTTGTTTCGAGTTAACTCGACTATTTGTTGATAATAAATTTATAAGCATGAAAACGATTCAAAACGATATATGCAACGAAATGGATATTAAAAGTCATCTCCTTGGAAATCGTAACACGATCTATGAAAGTTTGTATTAAAAAGCAATATCGTTTCGAACTTTTCAAGACGCGATCGACCATCCTCTTTTTGTGAAGTTTTCAACACTATCGAGGAAACACATTTTGTGGAGGTGAATTGGGGGAAAAGGGATTGAAACAATAGATGCCATACACAGCGATGGTTATTGGCTCTCACGTAAAGAAATTTTTTTTATTATCACACACATGTGGCAATTTGATATTATTTTTGATTCTTGATACGACGTGGATTAGAAAAGAAAAACGAAATTGTTTGATAAAAGATTACACGGCCATTCGCTTTCTCACGGAGCTTTTTCTTCGGTCTTATCGATTAAAATTTCAAAGTTCTCGCGTCGTTGCATCACCGTCGCAATTGCATGCTATAAAAGGAATACTCTCGAGCGTGTTCACGTGAAAGTGATCGATCACATGGACTTCGATCACGCTTGGATGTCTACGTCAGTCGTCCATAATCGTTAAACGAATAAGTCTGTTTATTATTGAAAAAAAATCTCTTTGTAAGTTGGTTTATGTATCATTTGAAAAGGTAAAAATCAATAATCATACTTATTCTAAATAAAATATATTGTATCTCAAAAAGATATTTTACTAATCTTTGAAACTAACAACCTAACAAGAAATAATATCAAATATTATACAATATTTAACATAAATACATATAAATATTTGTAAATAATTTATTCTTATTATTAATTACAAATAATTTCAAAAACATTTTCATTTTGTTAATATATCTTTTGAGCGATTTGTTTGAGATTAAACACAAATTTACCAAATGGAACGTAATCCAACTTCCATATCTTGAATGAGAAATGAAAATATTGAATAATAGGAGCAGGAAAATGTTAATAACGCAAACATAAAAGATAAAATAAAGATCGATATTCATATTTGTTGTAAATAAAATGCATTTTATTTCTCTAAAAAATTATTCAAAAATCAAGTGATATTTTTCAACCTTTAAAATCTATCAATCTAACAATTTTATATTTTTAAATGTAAATAATTCATTCTTTTTATTAATTAGAAATTATTTTATACATATTTTCATACTGTATATTTATACATACATACATGTATATATGTATTACGTAATTTGACCAAGATAAAAAAAAAATTTAGCCAATAGAACATAATCTCATCCCCATATCGTAAACGATGAATGAAAATAACGAGTAACGAGCGCGGAGAAATTTTAAGGACACAAACATTCCAAGAGATGAAAGTACGCGCTCGCACGTGATATCGCGAATTATATGCGATAACGTATCATAGGCACGATACCACGCGTCCCGTCAAGAGCACATCCCTTGGGGTTCGAGTTGCCAATTTATTTTTATAAAGAGCCCATTAAATACTTGAACCCTCGTCGTAGAGATAACCGAACCCCAGTGCGAGCGTCAACAACCACTGACAAAGTTCAGCGTGCGCTCGCGTGCACTTACTCCCTCACACACGTTTCGATCGCGTTTTTACCCATTCTGCGTGTGCCGTAAAATGACGATATAGCAAACCCTTCCGAGTAACCAACCAACACGCTCGATTTTTTTTTCGTTCACTCTGCAGAACCCTACAAAATTTTGTTCCGTATATATTGTATACAGTATATATTTCGTATATATTGTATACAGAGTGTTCCATTTAAACTTCAATATTCCCTCTTGGATTGTATTATATAAAAAAATGTTAGGATGAAGTTGAATCATTCAAATGATTGAAATTTTTTAAGATAATTTATATTAAAACAAATTTTTTAATATTATTTCTTTAAGACTTTTTCTTAAATCGTCAGGTTAAAGAAAGCAAGGTGAAGTAATATATTTTTGTTATCATAGTATGATGATATCTTTCGAATTAATTTCGTTATAAATTATTTAACTTCGAACGACAAAAATCATGTTAGAAATAAAGTAAAAATCTTTTACATTTCTGTCTAAATGATATATTATTTAAGTCATAATTGCCATTAATTTTTTCCAAAATCATACTAAATATTCGAAACGATATTTTTCCATATTTTATTAATTCCCAACATATTTTTTAAATCCCATCGCAATTACATTATGTCATGACGTACAATTATATAACAGAAATATTTTCGAGTAACCAATCCAAATGCTCGATATTTTTCTGTGCATTCGCTTTCTCTCCATTGGCAGTAAGAGAAAACTTTGTTTCGCATATACGAGTCGTTTTTATTTACATTTTTCACTGGTTGAAAATTTAACACGACCGTGGAAAATGATCCATATAGAGATCGCAATATCAAATGTCAAAATGCTTGAAGTATGTACAAAAAAAAAACGAAAAAAATCGAAATTTCTCTGGGGAGATGATTATATATAAATAATTCAACAAAATTGAACGAAACAAAATAAATATATTTTAATATATAATGTTATAGGGACTCTGACCTTTCTTCACGATAACGTAAGCGAAACAAAAACCTATAAGTCTAACGACTCCAAACTAAGTCAAAAATATAACTTAGTATAAACAAACAAATATTAAATCTTTATTAAATGTTTCCAAAATATCATAAAAACTTTCTCGTTATATACTGTTTAAAAAATATTAATAAAACAATAACAGTATCTTTTTAAATGGATCATTGGATCAAATTAATCATTTTTTATGATTTTTTTCTTTTCTCAAAAAATAAAGCAATTAAGTTGATATTTTTATATAAACACTTTCACAATGATAATAGAACTGTTTTTGTAATTTAGACAATAATACATATATTTCATATTTTTATAAACATTTTAAATATGCACAAAATAACAACACAATATATTCCTAATTATATATATACATACAAACATATATATATATTAACGTCGAATAAAATTATTTCAGTGAAGAAATGTTACAAGTTTCAAGTTCTTATCGATTTATTGTCAGCACGAAAGCTTGTTAAATATTCGAACGTTCCTGCCACAAACGCAATAAAGTTGTAAAATAAGGATTTCCTGAACCCCTTTCACCCTTCCTTCTTCAACCTCACTTATCATCCACCTTCTCGTTCCTAGTTAGTTCTGAGAACAAACTTTACTTCGCGCTACATCGTTACCGTGTTTACTGTTTATAGTAGAGGAAGCGCGCGCATCCGAGTGGAGTACCTCTCAGAGAACTTAACCGTTCAAAAGTAGGGAATGAAAAAATACAGCGGAACTCGAGTAGGAGCTTTCACGGCGATATTCTTAACAACGTTACCAAGAAACCGATAAATATATATTCTTCGAACAGATATAAAATTAAGTATTCGTTGATCTTGGTATTTTGTTTGCTAAAAAAGGACGTAAAAACAAGAACAACAACAACTTTCTTATTTATATACAAAGTAAACCATTTACAACTATCTTGTCCAAATATCTCTTGTAATTCTTTAAATAGAACAAACGTATTAAATGATTAATATTTTTTATTATTGTTATTACTAGATTATTATATTTATGATTAATCTTTATATTATTATATTATTTTTATATTGTATGGTAAATGTTTATTAATTTGTTATTGTTTAGTTGAAAAAAATATTAAATAGTTAAAAAGATATGCATCATAAGAAATATAAGAGATATTTATATTACTTCCTTATATTTATACTTAGATCGAGAATTTGTCCTATATAATAAAAATAATAAAAATAAATCGATACTCAGACATGACGTTCAAATATATTTCTAAATTTCTAAAATTTGCGAACGTATTATTCGAGTGTTAATTGGTCGTGATGATTATAGATAGATAAAAATGTATAAAATGGAAAAACAACGTAAGATTATCGTGCACAATGAAAAAAAAAATAGAAAAACATTAAGGAAGTATCTCTCTCATGGTATTTTAAAAAAGAAAATTATATATTCGTATAGAGACACCTACTTTATCCACCCTTTAATTCATCTTTTTCCTTACACTCGACACACTGGTTGCTACTACTGCTACTGTGTGTGCTATTGCAACAACGTCAAGTGTTGCCCGTTCTTCTTCCTCTTCTCCTTCTTTTCTTCTTCGTACCTCGTTTCCCTCGTTTTCATCGTTTCACCTTAAAAAAGGTACGCCCCAGAGGCATACAGCGACAACCTAAACGTTTGTCTGGCACGTACTCGAGGCTATGTAAAGTCTCGTTAGTGCCCGAACACCGGTCGAACGTGAAGAGAAAGAAATTTAGTCTTTCATCTCGAAGAAAAATTTTCAAAATTGCAAGACCTATGATTCTTTTAAAACATACGAAAGATGAATGATCATTTCTTTTTAATTCTTATGTATAACTCGATTTTTTTGAAAAATTCATTTTTACAAGAATGAAAATGTTTTTGGAGATTCGATCTTATCTTCAACTTATGTTCATTATCAAGGAATGACTGTATTTAAGGAATTATCTAACTATGATAAATTAACAAATGTATCACGTGTAGAAATATAATTACACTATATGTCTGTTATTTCTCATGCTAGATTCTCTTAACATGATACACTTGCTATTCATGCTAGAATATCCTCATGTGACATATTATAATAGAATATTATATCAGAAAATATATTACTATCATTAGAACAATCTAGCATGAATAGTAAATGTATAGAATAATTGGGATTGTAAAGATTAATAATAATTTTGCATATAGAAATTTTTTTTTTAAAGAACTTTGAATTTACATATATTTGAACAGATAATAATAAATTTTTAAAAAAATCGATAATAAATTCTGATCCTGGGAAGTAAAATCACATAACAAATTCCTTTGTATTAACCAACCATGAAACAATTCTCTTTTATAGATAGCTTCGTTCAAAGGTTGTACGTCGATCGAAAGCTCGTAGAATTCGACACGCAAATGCCTCGAGGTCATGCAAATGATACGGGACTTGAAAATCACACCCTCTCATCGGCTATATTATTCCATTATCCCATCTAAACGAGATTTGCACGACGATTTACATCGTCCTATTACATTCCGCTTTCGACACTGCATTCTTTGATCTCTCCGCTTATATGAAAGAAAAAGAAAAGAAAGAAGAAGAAAGGATAAAAGAAGAAAAGATTAGATTTTTACTTCGTTAGCCACAAAGAGCCATTAATGATCTTATTGTTAAACTTGAGTCACGAACAGTCAGGTGAATGATCCTGCTATAGGCATACATAGAATATCGTTGGATATAGAGAATACCCTTTCGAATCGAATGTCTGCTCGTTTGATGGAAGATCGACTATGAAACTCTACACCCGACGGTATTATTTTTCATTCCGTTTGAACATAGCGACGTATGAATTTCATATCGACATTTCCTTCGTTGCATTTACATTATTCTCCATTCTCACTGAACTGTATTCACACACAATTTTTGTCGTATTATTTTGTGTATATTCGCTCTTTTTTTGAAATATTAATTATTAACACTAAGGCTATCAACCATTTTATACATAGCTATTTCTAGTGAACCGATGAAATGACAGGTATTTTATTTAAAGCTATATATAATGGTAAATAATGTAGACTCTGTGTGTGTGTGTGTGTGTGTATCAAGAGAAAAAAGAAAAGAAAGATAGATATTGAAAAATTAATTATATCTATATCATAGAAAAAATCGTAAATTTAAATGATGGAAAGCGATAACATTTCATATCTACAGAATTTTTAATTAAAAGTTTCAAAATGGTCATTTCCTCGAGGATTGTATTTTTATTGCTAAGAAAACTGTTGCACGTATATATTATACATGTTGTCTTTTTATATAAATAAACAAAATATTTTACTAACTTTATATAAGGAAATATAATTAATTATTCTGAATTATAATTATTAATTATATATATACATTACAATTAATTATTCATTTGTGCTAAGTTACTAATGAACTTGATTAATAATAAATTTAATTTGTAATAGTAAATAAATATATTGGATATATTATTATATCACAGACCAGAAGAACTGTGACAACTCAAAAAATAACTAAAATAACTCAAAAAAAGACTAGAAGAATACTGTGACAACTCAAAAAATACAAATTTTCAAGAGAGAAAAAAACAAATTTGAATTAAACTTCGTTAAATTGCTTAGTATTATTCCTTAAATAAGAACAAAAATATATTAAAAGAATCACAATATTTCTGTCCTCTAGCTAGCGACTTCACAAACAGAGTTGTGACGTTATTCCTCCACATAAATAACTTTTCTGGTATGCCTCCTGTGGGTTTAACTTGAAATATGAGTTTCTTTAAGTTATGATAATGTCCTTCTAAAGTGCTATATATTTTTGGACGTAGAAATTATTTACAGAAAAAAAATTTTTACTATTAAACAAAATGATTGCAAATACTTTGTTCATAATCTTATTAGATTTCAATCAATAATTGTAAATTATTGTACTTAAGGTATATTATACTCAAAGTATTATAATAATTTATCATTTTTATCCTTAAAATTCAGACTTTATTGGTCATACTTTAAAGTGAGTCGTACCGACACGATTTACGTGCATCGTACCTGTCACCAAAAGCGCATCGGGTATATGGTTCGAATCCCGTAACTCTATTTGCCAGTGATTAACGATAAATGGCTTTTCGTCCGCGTATTTTGTACTCCCGATCCACTAATCAACGCTCGCCATTGCCCCGATCATCGATTCTCACGTTCCGCTGTTCGCATTCGGAAATTAACGTTTTCACATCGATATTTTTTCATTTTTGTTCAAACTTCTGTTTTTTCTTTCTACCGATTGGCAGATAAGTCAATCGAATCGATTTAATAGTAATAAGTATCGAGAAACGATCGTAATTACGGATTTTATTTTTTTATTTTTATAGTAAAAACAAAGTATCGATCATTCGCATAAAATTATTATTTGAATACCAAACCAATTGCAAAGAATCATTGTTTATTTTGTGTTTACAAATAACATATGCATTGTTTTCTTTTCTTGTTTTTTCTTTTTTTAGTTTAAACAATTCCAAATGAAAAAATACTTATGCAATAAATCGTACCGAATGACGATGAAAATTCAGATTGCTAAGTAATTAATTTTTGATCGATCACGTTACACAGATACACGTTACACTCTATTTAAATTAGAATTCTAGGGACTCTTTTATTTCGTGATAAATTTCTATGTATGTGTAGAAAAACGAATCGTTATTTTAACGATCAAACGAGAGTATATATATTCCTAGATCGCTGAACATTTTCATTTGTCAGAACCATACATGCACATGCGTGCCACACGTACACACTTTAGGCATACATATATACATACATACTAATATATATATATGTGTGTGTGTATGTATGTATGTTGTATGTTTATATATACATATACCAATTTACGATAGAGTTCAGAGCGAAAGTAATAGTAAACTAACGTCGTGGGCAGCTTTCGTTCGTTTAAAGCCCCATCACCATACGTACATATGTATATACTACTCATGGATGCTGGCCCACGTATGAAGGCCGTGTGCAGATACTACACCCTTATCGCTACGAGCAGATATAGGTACGCGTAATTGTAGAAACGTACGCGGAGTGTACTCGTGTTTCACGTTGATACGAAAGGGAAACGCACCCCTTGTTCAAAAGCTCGTCGGCCCTTCGAATTCGTCCCCTTTCTCTGTTTATACATGTACATAGGGTGTCCCTAAAAATTGGTATACTCTGTTTACTCGTCGATAAGTTTTATATCTATTTTTTTAATTTGATTATTTCATTAGTAAAAGTAAATATTGTTAATATATACATATTGTATATCGAAGTTAAAACGATAGTTACGTTTTATTGTTTCTCAATTATGCGTTATTTCAAAAATTTCAAATATTCTATATTGAAGTGTAGATACATTTTTTTTGAATCACCCTATACGTATATCTTTCTCTTTCTCTCTCTTCGTTTCTAGCCCTTCTAGTCGCGCCAACATTGCCGTACGAGACGCACATTTCACGGTTACGCACATCGGCAATCGTTCGAGAGGAAACGCGATACCCGCTTGGTTTTTATACACTCGCTATGAGAAAAAAAGAGATAGAAATAGAGACGGAAAAGTCGTGAGATTTTATCTGCACTTAGCAAACGAGCCGTCGCGAACGATACTGTTTCGTGTTATCTCTGTTACTTCCATGGATTTCGAAAGAAATATACCTGGTAGCCAAGCGAATTCACAATTCGATTTCATGGAAAAATGTAAATACGATACATACGTGATTGAATTAAAAGAGTAGCTCATCTTACTATTCGTCCTACTATTTCTCAATATCGTTTTATATATCTATCACATAATGTATTCTTACAATTTTATCGGTAATAAAAATAATGAAATTTTATCATATCCATATCGAAGTTTAATCATAAATTTCAAATATCTCTTTCAAACAAGAATTCCTTTTATATATCTACTATATGCATAACTATATCTACTTAAAATATGTTTATTGAGTAAGGAATGTAAAGTCTGCATAATTTGTTAATTTCTTTTTATCCAATTTCGATTTTCCCTTATTTCATCTTATCAAATAAACTATTCGTTTAATGAGTGAAAATAGTTGGAAACGTGCGACGAGTACATAAGTAGAAAAGGATAGACAGATCGTTTGAGAGAACCTTAATGCCGATTTCCATAACGATTGGAGAGTCGTAAAATGCTTGCTTAGCCGAGCAAACTCATCAAACTTTTAATCGAATCAACGAAATAGCTTCCGAGGAGAATCGACTTTACCGGACGAACAAGGAACTCGATTCGACCCCGAGACAAAAGACGTAGTTACGATTTACGGATAACGCGATGCTTACCCTTCCAGGAAATCGTTAAGTTCAACGAAAGATAGAAAGAAAAAGAAAAGATCATTTCTTGAGTCTGTTTCCAGGCAGATATCGAGTTAAGAGGAGAATCTATGAACCGGCAAGGCGATAATCATTTTCGACTTTCTACTCATCGAACTTGTCGCACGATTTCATCGTTTTCCTCTCTCATTTGTTCTATTACGAGTTGTCGCCAAGATATACACGGTAGATTTACCTAAGAAGAAACTAGATATTCTCGAGATATCGAGTAACACAGAAAAATCGATATAGAGATATAGTAATTTTCATAGTTACAATTCACAAACTATTTTTTCTTAACACTATTAATACATACGTTGGATAGGGACATTAGGTAAGTACGAATATCTATCAATGAATAAGAATATTTTATAGTAAAACTGACAATAACAAAGTAGTCAAGATATATTATAATATATATATAATATATATATTGTATATATATTATCAACGAAATGTCATATGAGTTCATTATCGTAAAATGTTATAAATTATATTATAAATTTGAGTTTCTAAGGAGAATAACCTCTATCATTGATTGGTTATTAAAATATATGCTATAAATGAAGGCCCAACTTCTTATCTCCCTTTATGCTTCTCAAATTACCGATTTAAGTAAACGAAGTTTATTTTACAAGAAGTTTGGCCTTTGTTCACGTAGCGTAACAACCAGCAACTAACGAGATAGAATTATATTCTTTAGGAATTCACAAATTTATAATATAATTTATAACATTTTATAATAATAAATGAATTCATATCGATCACGTTGTTGAATTTATCTCAACAAATGCCATTGGATTACGAAAAAAAAAAAACTGTATTTCCATTTAAAAAAAAAAAAAAATGGATTTGGCTTTGAAATCTCTCACACCATTCAACAGGCAAACAAACAAATTGGTACCATATGATATTCCCTTTATACCAAACGTAAAAAAAGATTTTTTGATAGATTCAATCCCTCAATATGAATGAATATTTCAATTTTCCGAGATAAAGGAATATATATTCATGCCTTTCTAAATTTTATTTATATAAAAATTGATTTGACTGTAATTGTCAGTGACATGTATAAAATAATATATATGTTAAAACTATAAAACTATATAATAAACGTTTAACTTTATTTTAAAACTATAAAACTATATACCATAAAAATATATGAAACTATAATAGATATTTTATCTCGTATCGTCTATTTAAAAAAAAAAATCTATGTAAGAAATAAGAAACGTGCATAAGTAAATAGCATCCATATTAATTAAAAATTTACATAAATCCGTTAGATATTAGCCCCTGTAATAATTTGCGAACGAAGAAAAAGAATAGAAAAGAAGAAAAAGTTGTTCGATTTCTAAGTCATTGAGAATCGATGTGATGTCGTAAACAGAAGGAAGAAACGATCGTAAAGAGTGAGGCTCTTCGTTTGCGACGTTAAAGATCGTTGTAAGCGAAGCAGCACGGACGTAAAACCAGCAAAAGAAACGTGACATCGTTTCAACCTCGAAAGCATCGATCACGTCGCCGATCGTGTGCCGGACACGTCCCGACCTTTTTCCATTTAAAAAGGATCTGTGAAAAAAGTTATACGTCATGGTTCTATATGAAACACTTCCTTCTTTTCTGTGGTTAAGTCGTGTGAACGATCATTATCGATAAGAGAATTGATACGAGAAATATAATATTTGTTTTAATAATAATTCGCATTAATCGTACGAATTTATTTTATTATAGGTTTTGTATCGTCTACTTTGCACATTAATGTAGACAATCGGTCAATTTTGAAAATTAACATGAGAATATGAAAAGTAATAAAATAATTTTGATGATCAATATTCTTGAAATTTCCGTGAAGATATCAACTTTTACATCATACCTAAATGTAACTCTTAAATAGATTTTGATCTTTCTCTCATCATTTTGAATTATAAATCACATTTATTATCTTAATGTAATAACGATAAAAGGAAATAACACACTTTGGAAGATGCATTAAGATAAATGACTTTTATTTTTGACATTAATATGCAAATTAGAGAGAATAATACCTTTGAAATTAAGAAAGACATTATTATAATTGCAATTCTTTTTTTGGAAAATGTGAAAAATCTATTATCATGATCAAAGTCTTCGTTAATGTCAAGCATTTGGACGTGCATATTCATTGTTCTTCAATCCTTTAAAAAATGAATGATATTATCATGTAATAATCTATGCTTTACAGATTTTGCACAAATCTTTCAACTTTTGAACTTATATGGAAAACGATTCACACTATATCTTCGGGTAAATGTTTCTTCTTCTAATTTCCATAAATGTCGTTTTATTAAAATTTGTCTTATAAAACATTCGAAGATTCATCTTTTATAGGATTATGAAACTACAAACACTTTGTATTGAAATCTTAGATGCCCGAAGGTTAATATTAATGTCTAATGATATATATAAAAAATATAAGAGGTAGAAATGAACATTGGAATGTATAAAAATATTAATGTTCTTCGCTTAAAATAGCTAAGTAATTTTTCTTAAAGCCAAATTCACGAATGTATCACATTCGTGCTTTTGGCATAAGTGAATCAAGCTTGAAGTGTAACATGATTGTTATGCAACACACACACACATTTATTATTTTTACATAAAATTCTAAACAAGGGATATTTAATATACACCTCAACACAAAAAATTACACCCAACATATTCATGTCTCTAGCATAAAGAAAATGATATGTACGTACCATACCTATAATTTAAATTTATTTAGGTAATTATGTATATATGACGAATGATAAAAATATATGTATATACGATAAGTATAATATACAATAACTATGTCATAATAAATAATAAATGTGAGATAAAATATGTCGAAGAGAAATTCGAACTTTAATAACTTCTGATTTAATTAAAGAAAAAAATATATACAGCCATAGATAATGAAGTGAAGGCGATAAGAGCTAAACGACCATTACAATAACATGTCTACTTTCGATTGTTGATCTTTCTTTTTCATCGACATTAGCCGTCCTCTAACAATTATCTTTTGTTTGTTTCGTTTCGCCCACATTATTCTCTCTCTCTCTCTCTCTCTCTCTCTCTCTCTCTCTCTCTCTCTCTCTCTCTTTCATTCTCTCCCTAGCTCAGCCATCTCTTCCCTTATTCATTCTTACGTATATAATATATTATGTATATCTCTGATGAATGGATAAAGAAGTATAAGTAAGATTATTACTTTTACAGAGAAACACTTACAATATAAATATTTAAAGTAGAATTTAAGATCAGGTGTTAGATTTTAGACGAGAAAAGTTGATAGCATAACTGTGTTTCATTCTATTGGATTTATAAAATATACATACATATCATAAGCAAAAGAAGAGAAATGTAAACTGTAATAGTGGTGTACATATTCTTCTTTGACTAAAATTTGACTTATACTCTTTTACCCGTCCATCAGAGATATACAAACGTCAAGCTGTGAAGTGAATTACATACATAGAAAACACAAATTAATATAAATAGCTACGAAAATGTTAAAAAATAAGCAGATAGATTAAAAAAAGCATCACAATAAATAATATACACACATGAATAAGTATAAATTTTTGTATCACACGTATGGAAGCAGTAAAGAAAAAAAAATATATATAAATTTTAAAAAATCAACATTTATGTATAAATAAGACATGGTGACTACGTCATAATAAATAATAAATATAAATAAACGTCAACTAGATTATCACACATACATATAGAAGCCAAGAATGAATAGAAATAGATATGAAAATGTAATAACTATATACCAGAAGGAATCGACGTGACATTAAATCGCCAAATATCGTTTTTCCGATAATTTCAGGAACAACTATGACGAGACGGATCAAAAAAGGCGTCTCCTCTCTTTGAGGATCTTTCCCTTTGGCTCTTCTCTCACTTTGAAACGTCTGAGGTACGTCTACCGGTAAGAAGTGGAAGAATGAAGGGGATGGGCAGGGGGCATAGGATGGAGGGGAGGGATGGATGATAGAGAGGGGATGAGGTACGTTGTAGGCAGTGCAAATGAAATTCCGAGAGCACGATTTTCATCGTGATGGCTCACCCTCCTTCTTCCTCTTCTTCCTCACTTTTCCTTCCATTTTTTTTTACTTCTTCTCTAGACGGACCGGAACACGTCGGCAGCAGCCGAGCATTTCCGGTCTGGAAAGCCGTTCCCCACCGTTGCCGGTGGTGGTTACGAATATTTAAGCAAGGAGGAAAACTAATTCTTTTTCCATCCGGCCGTAGTTACTTGTGAGCGTGCTCGTTTATATGTGGCTGAAAGAAAGAGAGAAAGAAAGCAAGAAAGAAAAAAAAAAGAGAAAAAAAATAAAGGAAGACAAATAGAGACGGAAAAGAGAGATAGACATAGATCAAGATTATTCATTAATATTTATAAAGAAGAAAGATAGGAGAACCGACAAAGTATGTTTGTTTAACAATTTTTCTTTTCGCATGGTAACAAATAATGTTAAAAATAAATAAAAACTTTTATTTAACAGTAAAATTTACTAAATAAGATTAAATTTGAAAGAGCGAAAGAGAAAGAGAGAGAGAGAGAGAGAGAGAGAGAGAGAGGGAAGAGAGAGAGAGAGAAAGAGAGAGACGCGAATAAAGAAATGTGAAAATGAAGTCAGTCACAAAAAAGGAGAGAAACAAAAAGAAATAAAAAGGAACAAAAGCAAAGAGAAAGAAAGGGATATTAAGAGAAAAGATTCACATTCGGAAGGAAAGAAAGATTCGAGGCTTACTCGTGGAAGGAAAAAAAGTATGCGCTGTATTGTTTGCGAAAAATCGTCTCTTGCGAATAATAATCGTAGGAGGGAATGGTATGAAAAAAACAAAAAGAAATAACGAAAAAGGAACTGAAGAGTCTTGCAAAAAATGCAGCATACGCTCAAAAAGAACTTCCGTAGATACGAATCTCTCTACTTTTTCTCCTATTTTTCATCTTTTTTTACTATTTTTAAATTCCTCGATGGACGCAACGGGAAAAGAAGATCCCCCGACATTCCTCTCGACAGCCGACAACGAGTTTCCCAGGATCTTTTACGGTGCTAGACGAAACTCACTCCGATCTCTAATATCAAAGTAGAAGCTTGTGGTATATGGACGTGAATAAGAGAAAACACAATATCCACTCTACTAGAAAAAGAAAAAAATTACTTTTTTCGTTCGTTATTTGTTTATTTCGAACGAAATGTAATCGAATCACTTTATTTAATCGAAAAATAGATCTTTCAATACACAATAATCATTCCGTGCGATTTATCAAAATTTATATACAAAAAAAAAGAAAAATAATAAATAAAAAAGAACGATGCAGGAATTGCTTTTTTTCAACATCGCACATTTACACTGGAGTCAGCAAAAGTTCATATCTCTTGACCTGCTTGAAACTTTGTATACATCTTCAGTATATACGTTCTATATAATCTGTACCAAAAGTAGTTCAAAATCTTTTTTTTTTCTTTCTTTTTTTATTTTTTTAATTTGCCGTTTTTCAACTTCTGATTTTTTTTTTTTTTTCATTTTGTTACCCACTATAGCTAAACTCATCCTGATTGAAAAACATTATGATTTTTTTATACAGAACAAACTATGAAAAGACTTCTTTCTTTGTATTGAAAAATTTACTGACGTTTTGATATCTATACATTTTGATATTTGTATATATATTCTCGTTATTTAATTAACGTGACAAGAGTTTTTTTTTATTCAAAGCTACATACAATAGAAATTTTTTAAAAATCACGAAAGAAAAAAATCTTCAACAATCCCTAAATCTTTCTTATTTTTATGTATTTTGTATAAATTTGAAAACGATTCATCGAGCGATTTTTCAGATATCATGTTTCAACGATTTCGAAAACAGCGTTTAGAGAAAATCGCGTTTAAAGCTTTAAATATGGTTTTATTACTGTTAAGTAAAGAATTTTTAACTTTATATTTAGTCATCAATTTAAAGACCATATAGAGTAACTTAACAATTGCAGATTCATGGGAAGAGGATCATTGATGTCTGCGAGAAATTCATCCTTCGCGCGTCGCGTTCTGCGTTCAAATTTCAATTGTAGCAATGCGCTTTCGATTTCGGCACTTGTAGTACGCAATGCAATTTTGGTCAATATCGATATTCAATGAATGCATCAGCAACAAATATGCAATGGCACTTGCGTATGAAAGCACGTATAACAATATTTGCAGCATTTTCATGATCGATGCAATATTGCTCTGGGCTTTCGGATCCACTCGCATATATTACGTATTTTTATGAATATTAATCAAATTTATAAGGAGCCTTTCTCAGCCATTTTGACAAAGAGCAGGTGAAAATCAAAATACCGCTGGAGTGAGTTTTCCATTTGTGCAACGCCAGATAGACGAGTTCGAACGCTCGAACGCGTTTTATTCAGAATTCTATAACTTCATCAATTTTACAAATATCGAAGTGAAATGTTCAGAATACATTTTTAACACTTGAAATTTTCAGAAAATATAAGAAAGGAAGATACAAAAAAAATTTCTATATGAACGTAACCCTTTAACTTTAATATAAACAGGGATAAATATATATATAACACACACTAAATATAAATTATGTAAAACGAAACTTAAACTGAATAAAATGAAAGAATTAAATTGAATAAACTAATTAAAATGAAGAAAATACAAGAAAAAGGATTCCAGGTGGATGTGGATCTTTAACTAATGAACTCAATAAACAATGATAAATATACATGATACAGGCTAAATATAAACTATATAAAATAAAACTGAAACTGAATAAACTGAATAAAATCTATTTGAGAATACAGTTTATACTTTCTTGAAGATTTTTTATACTGCAAAAGTGAATACAACTTTTTTAAAACATAAAACAATTGCCCACAAATTTACGATGTTTCATTAAATTGTTAAAAAAGAAACGCATGCTTTAAAATCTCTTAATTTTGAACGGAATTTACTACTTCATGAGTATACAAATGGAGAAATAAAAACTTTGATACACTGTTCCTGACACGTTAGACAAGCTTGAACAGTTGAGATAGTACAACTTAAACAGAATTTTTAAAATGAACTTTATATTAGTATTTTAGTTTAAATGTTCTGTATTATTAACTGTTTTATTAGAAGAGAGAAAGGAAATTCAACTAAGCTAAAAATGCTACTGGAAATAAAAAATAATAAAAAAAATATATATAACTCGATTTAATTCATTGCAATATTTTTAAGAAAAGAGAAATTTCAACAAATTAATCAAGAAACTGAACTAATAAATTGTTAAAATTTATTCTCGTCTCATTGCTTTCCAAGCGTATTTATTATCTAGATTATTGTAAAAGGAAAAATGGGGAAGAATGATGAAACAATTATATCTAACAATGAGATTAATTATATAAAAATTGTAATAATTAGAAAAACTGCAATAATAATCGTAAAGAAGAAGTAAAAATAAAAATTAATGATACAAAATTTCAAAAGAAAAAAAGAAAAAAAAGAACGTACAACGTATTTATTTGGATTATTTTTAACAGAATAGAAACAATATCAACAACAAATTTATCGAATAATTTACGAAAGAACGAACGAACGGAGCACCATCTTACAAAAAGAGTAAAGCCGATTGAAATGCGAACACACGCGTTTACTCGCATCTCGTAAATAATCAACTCGTAAAGGGGACGTTTCGTGGACGCGATACGAATTAGGACACAGCTGTACCGGTCCTGGCTCGGGACGAAAATTTCGTGCTGAAATAGCGCCATGCTTCGAACAAACTTTCTCTTATACTCGGTCGCCAAAGAATGGGCCAGGGCTGCCTCGAAAATAAATGGACGAGAAGAACTTAAAGCTATGGGCCATGATCTAGCGTTCCATAAATGTGCTATTATAATACCGCACAACCTATTTTCAAGTTACATCGGGACAAGAAACTTTTAAATATATGTACTATATATATATATATTTACCATATATATATAATATATGTAGTATATATATTATATATATAATATCGTATATATATTATATATATAATATATATACACTATATCGTATATCGTATACATACACACACAGGATATAAACAAAAAAACAATGAAATGTATGCAATTAATAACAATTAAAAATTCATATTCAGAATAATGCATTGAATTTGATTAATTTGAAAGATTAATTAAATTACATTTTCTTTCAAAGTATATAGGATATTCTAGTTTGAAGAGAATTATTTATTTTTTAAAAATACTTATAAAAAAGACTTTTTGATAAGTCTTCCACTATTTATTAGAATACTTTTTATCTAACGACCTTCCTTATCAAAAACGTTTAAGTGTTTTCATTAAAATATACGTGTACTTACATCTATATATGTATATAAATATATAAAAGCCATCTCTCTTTTCTGTTTTTAAAAGAGATGAAAAACATTTTCGGGACATTTAGATGAATACTACGTGCCATTCGAACGAGTAAACTCCATGAAATTCGACTAATTAGTTTGCCCGACGCACGCTTAATTAATCGTTCTCGTAGTAAAAAGAAGAGAGAAAAAAACGAGAAAAGGATTACGAGGGAAACTTTATGCAGGAATAGAAAACTACGTCGACCTTTCGACATCCCTATACGACTGTTTCAGGAGTCAAGTGTCCTGCGAACAGGGCTGTCCCTTATACCGACATAGCACGACGACATTGATTTCATTAAGTATTGATTTTCCGGAGGGGTGTGGATTCAGGGCCGAATATATGAATGTTAATGCTTACCTACGAGTTTCTCGTTAATCTTCTCTGTTCTCTACGCCATAGTATCTTTAGATATTTCTAGTATAATTTATTATCTATATCGAATCCCAATATCGAACTATTTCTTTCAAGAAAAGGGAAAATAAAACGAAAAAAGAAAATAAAATAAAAGAAATAGAAAAGAATTGAACTTTGAGAAACATGACCGGTGTTTCTCTTTTTCAAGACGATTATTATTATCAACAAAAGAAAGAGAGACGATATTAAAGGGCTGCCATGCGAGATAAACGACGTCTATCTCCAGTTCAAGGGAGTACTCCTCGAGTTCAAGGAAGTCTTCCCCAAGAGTTAAATTCGATTCTTCTCAAGAAAACGAGATCTTGACTCTCTCTTCCTTACTTTTTTTCCTTTCTTTCGTTCTTTCTTTCTTTATTTCTCTCCATTTATTGCCACACGATTTTCGAGCCCGAGACGGATAGTCGTTATATTGCAGCTCGAAATTCGATTCGTTTATCTTTCAAATATATATACACATACATCCACACAGAAATATATATATAGAACAATTGATAGTTTATCGCTTCGTTCATTTAAAATATAAGGAAATCGAGTCTAGCGTGAAATCATGACGATCGAATTTCAAAGAGAGAGGAAAAGAGAGAGAGAATTCAAAGGCAGCAGCTCGTCGATCGACGATAAACGAGGCGAATCAATTTCAATGGGACTCTCGATCGATATTCCATCGATAAAGGGAGGTTGGAATTCTAAGCGTGGCATTGCAAAAAAGAAATATACGGATTGGAGATATATATGAAAAAAAAAAAAAAAGAAAAGAGAAAAGAAAAAAAATCTCTGGATGCATAGCTCCAATCTGAAAATTTATGCAAATATAAATGTACATATATACTATGTAATATACATAAATGAATGTGTGTGTTCTCTTTGTTCTTTGGGCTCTCATAGGCTCAGCCACGTTTCATTTCAATTATCATGCTCGATATTCGACTTTATACATAGTTATGTGTATATGTTGTATAGTTGCGTTTATCTTTCTCTCTTTCTCTCTTTTTCTCTCTCTCTCTCTCTCTTTCTTTTTTCCTCTGCTCATTCCTGATACAGCATCCAAGAAAAGCATTTGTTATTAATTGGAAAATTTTTGAAAGCTCTCGACTTCAAATACATAATAGATAGATACACATGAACACACACGTACACACACATATGTGTCTGTGTGTTTATGTGCGTAGGCGTATACACCCACGCACGGGCGTGGTATACTTAAGAGTCGATGCTAAGTCAAAGGCAAACTTAATCAAAGGAAAAAAGAAGAAGAAGAAGAAAAAGATGATTTACGTTCGACCCCAGGTATACTCTGTATATAGCTATGAGTATTAACGTATAACTTTATCTCGATAGCCATCTGTTCTTTCTTTTTATTCTTTCGAGAAAAAAAGAGATCGATTAAATCGATATAGAGAAGATTAATGTAATATCTAATAACAATGTAACAACGTTTTAACGAGGTTTTTGTAAAAAATTACATGTTCGAAGATGTTCGTTGAGCGATTAAAAAAAAAAAAAGAACAGAAAAAGAAAGATTTTCTTTTTTAACGAAGTGATTATATTAAAATTGACTTCAAATATAATTATTATGTAATTATAAAATAACTAAAATATTATAACAATAAATAATAATAAAATAGACAAAAAAGCAAAGATTAAGACGAAAATGAATTCGTAATATATTTTTCAATTAGACAAATCTATTGTCCTCGATAGTTTTGATGATAAAGCGATAACGAATCGACGAACCTTAGAGAATAAATGGGAGTAAGGTACTTCCCATCGAGCTGATTGAAATCTCAAGACAATCGTTACACGTGCGTGACGAATTCGAAGATACGCCCTTTACCTTTTTCCTTTCTGCCCTTTTTTCCAAGACCCTCCCTCGTTATCTTATCTTCAAAATGACTTACGAAATCCTGATAGAGTTGAAATGATGCACTTGCTTTTTCTTTTCTTCTGATTCAGTTATATTACTGTCCCTCTTATTTGTCTTCTTCCTCTTTCTCTTTCTTCTTCTTCTTCTTCTTCTTCTTCTTCTTCTTCTTCTTCTTCTTCTTCTTCTTCTTCTTCTTCTTCTTCTTCTACTTCCTTCCTCATGACTCTCTGGCAGCTGACAGGAGCGTAGTTTGACAGCCAATGGGCTCTTCGCTAAATTTAGAAAGCGAAGTGATGTATAGGCTTTGCGTTCTCTCGCACGTGTTTTGGCTGAGAAGAGAACCTACAACCTCGGCCTACATATATATAATACACACATATCCCTACACACACACACACACACACACACAAATATATATATATGTTGTGCCTCGTTCGTGTGTGTATATATATATATATGTATATAAATATAAATAAATATATATATATATATAGACACATACTCACACGAAGATGGCACAACATACGAGAAGAAAGTGTCATTGACCTCGTTCAAAGATTTCATTCATAATCTCTTATCCTTCTCGTTGTTTTCTATATTCTCCTGTAATATTAGTTAAATAAATTATTATTTACAGATATTGTAATCTTCTACGTAATTGTAAGGATTGTAATTGTAAGGATTGCAATTGTAAAGATTCTGAAAATCTGTATATTTACATACATTTCATTTCCCTGAAATGAATGCGTTCTCGAATTTCGAAAACATCTAAGAATTCACAATGGATTATATGAAAAGCGAACGGAGTATGTAGCATTGTTTCGAAAAGATATACGAGAACCGGATATGCTTCAAAGAGACTTGAAAACCGGATACCCACGACAAGTACCCCTCTTAGAAAGCGAAACAACCCTATCAGGTGTATTATAGCTTCCCTTTAAATCTTAATACGTTTGCCGTAGTAATATCCGCTCACTTTCTCTCTATTTACATTAAAAAGAATATTGTCAATGAAATTAACACGATATAAATAAGAACGATATTCCTTAACTATTTATGAAAAGATGATTTTATTTCGTTCAAACTTTTACTGCCCTCACGATGACCTCACGAGTACAACAGTACCTTCCTTGTTCTCTAATAAAAATTTTTCAAGTAAGCAAGATGGTTATTCATTAAACTCTACTACGTGCTTTTAATATCTTGCTACTATTTTTAGAATATGAAACGTATTATTTTATAAAAATTATTACAATTTATTTTATAATACGAAGTGCTTCAGTATTCTGAATAAAAATAATAATCTTTCCTTTTTCATACGTTCTAGATATTTCTCGTCATATTGTCTAATTATAATTATACAATTATCAGATTATAATTTTTTTAATTTTTCCATAACGTGATTTCATATGGAATTAATAAAAAATGATAGCGTTCTTTATCTACTTTTTAAATAATTGTCATATTATTTGATTTTAATCTAAAATACAATTTCTTTTTTCTTTTATACGATCGAAACGATTTATTTAACGATTTAATTATTCTTTCTGATAACTAAATTCGCTACTACGTGACTCGATATCGGACTAATAAATTAAGAAATTAATGAAAACGATTTTCTTTTATTGAACAGTATTTAATAAATTAAAAGGATTTCGTTCGTTTGCCAGGTCCAAAGGATATTTCGATTGGTTGAAATCTCACATGGAAATGGAAAGTTACGGAAATATAGAGAGACTATTTCCATAGATATTCTAGGTTGGAACGTTCTGCCTTCTATACACATATACATTCTACATTTATTCGAAAATGAAAAGGGGGACTACTTCGAGCGGATTTCTAAGTCTAAGGATTTATATAGTCTGGGTTTTAGTATAAGAGAAGATCTACGCTCGCGTGGCTTTACGAACGGTGCTCCGACTAATAAGTTAACGAGGAGAAGCCGGTATAAAGGAAAATTTCAAAGGGTGCAGCACCGCTTGCGTGTAATAAGATCCATTTACCTATACGCGGATTATCCTACTTCTCTACGTTGCTACAAGAGAAATCGCGTAAATAATATTTTCTCAAAATGTCTGCTTCGTTAGCTTCTCTTTCTTTATTTCTTCAATACGGTAAATGCGACAAATGTGGACAAACATGCCCTGAGAAATCAAGAAGTTTTTTCTTTTTTTCTTAATTACAAAAAATTTTAATATAGATGTAACAATGATCATGAGAGTTGTCTAAGTTATATATTTTTTGTTTTGTATTTTACGACGATTATATATATTTTATTTAATTAGTACAATATATATAGTACAATTAATTAAAATATAGCATAGTTTAATTAATTAGTGCGATTGATAAAATATTCATACATTTTTTAATTTTTATACATGGACGTGTATTTTAGGAAAAAGTAAAGTTCTTTTTAAGGAACTTGAAAAATATCAATTAGAGAGAAAGAGTAACGCTCCTCTATTTCTCTTTGAAGTGTATAGACTAACTTGTGTTCGTTCGAGTAAAGTAGTACGTGGAAATGGCGAAACCACTTTAGCTTCTTTCATTGTCCAACGAAAGCTTGGAGAAGGAGGAGAAGTCGAAGAAGAAGAAGATCATGATAAGCAAAACAAATCGTCACCGGAGAAGGAGAAGCATTTCGAAGAGAGCAGCTGCCGCAGCGGAATTTTCGAAAGCGCAAGAGCAAAAGATTCGCAAGCCACACCACGTTATTTTTGGAACATGAAAGAGAAGGGACGCAAGGGACATGGTTTCTACTCTCTTCGAGATACTGATACTTAAGTACGCGCCGTTGTAAAGTACTCGGAAAGGAGAAACAATTTTATAATTAAAATAAGAGAATTAATTGGTTTAATTATCGATGGTCTTTATTGATCTTCTCGAAAAACCCGTGTAACAACTTTTATTGGAAATTCAGAGAATTTGAATTTCCAATATTTCCAATACATATATATATGTAAGCAAAATAAATTAAAAAATTATTATCTCATGTATAAATTAATATTTCTATCTATGTATTATATAACTGTTTTATGCAATATCGAATAAATATATGTATTATATACGAATATTTTTACATATGTTACTTATTACATTAAAAAAATTTACAAGCATAATATTTTTTTTTTTCTTATAAGAATATGAATACTTATAATTTTCCCTTTTACATCCTAATCGTTTTCGATGAATCGTTATCCGCTTATACGATAAAAGTTGATCCTCGAACGTGAGAGAAAGTCCATTTACCGAATTCGAAAATCCAACGACATGGGAGCCACCCTTTGCTCGATATATTGCACAATATAAACGTCTAAAACGAAACGTAAAGCCTGCATAGGAGTACAAATTGCTTTCGGTCGCCCCCTCGTTCTTCTCTCCAACATCCCCTGAACGCACTGGCGTAGAAACCAACATAGGATCTGTCGTAAATAAATGTGACATATCACAACTACTTTGCAATAGTATTATTTACATAGAAGAAATTTCAAAAATCCTCTGTCATACTATATTATTTTAAGTATCGAAGATATCTATAGGTATCCACCAGTATTATATTTAACGCCAAAATGTTAGAAAATAAAATAGAAATGACTTTTGTAAGAAGTAAATAAATATTAACAATATAAGCTTAATTTTATAATGAAAAAGATCTCCGCCATTGCTTTTATAATAAACACAAATTTAAATGTAAAATGGATGGACACGAGAAATAGGTACCTAAAACAATATACACCCTCAAAGTAAAGTATTTGCAAAGTGTTCGGTGTCTTTTCATTCGAGACAAGGCAATTTGCATTAAACAGGAAGAGTCCTCTCGATCGAGAATCGTCGAGAGCACGCCACTGATGCTGGAAGGACGACATAGTGGGTAGGCACGTTGCCGGATGGTGCCCCATAGACAGACACAGGGGGAAGAACTTATTGACTTTGGCTGGCTGCATTTTCCGCCATTAAATTCGGAATGAAAGAGAGAAAGAGGATGGAATGGGAGAGGACAGGGTGGGTGGTTGTATGTCGTCGTCGATGTAAATGGTAGTAACGATGGTGTGAGATGACCATGGTGTTCATTTTGATGGTGGTTGTGAGATACAAACGTCACGACATATGTCGTGCGTGGCAGCACTATGTAACGCGTTTCTCGTCCTTATGTATCCTGCTAGCACCCTAACTTCGTGCAATGCAAAACCATAAATATCTAAGATACTAAGCTGATATACGTATCCAAGCAAACCGATAAAGTCGAGTGTATTTTCACGAATATGACCGAGTCTTATCGTCTATTAATCTCGACGTGAACGCGCGCGAATATGACGTATGTATAAGCACGATCGATCGTTCCCGTCCATGATTAATTATTCTTGATAACGTAAAAATATAATGAAATAAAAGTATAAATGAAAAGTAAATTAAAAGCGAACAATATGGAATATTTGCCCAACTCCTTCATCGCGTTTTACGATCTTATAAGATTATATTTTCGTGCTATAAAATATAAAGTGAAAGACATTTGTTTTTAATTAATTATTTGGGAGATTACTTTTATTTTCCTTGTGAATATAACCTTTTAATAACATTACGTGTTTGGTCAATGAAAGTAAAAAAAAAAAGAAGAGAGGGAAAAGAAAAGATAAATTAAGAGAGAAAAACGGAAGATTCGTCCATTTCTTTTCTACGGTCTATTCTGTGATTACATAACGTTATAATTTGACTCTGTAAAATGAAAAGAATAATGTAAAGGATTTTCTTTTAAATTATACCACGTTCTCAAGCACATTTCTTTTTAGCTTCAGCAGACCTTTTTGTTTCATTACAACCCCAAAGATATCGGAAGAACAAACAAAGAAGTGTGTTTCAATTTTGTTCAATTACAAATATCCAAGGATACACCGTAAAATTACAGTGCACGTGCGCAAACAAAATTCGTATAGGAGGAACCGTAATATTATAAGGGATCCCGTAGGATGCCTTCTAACCGATCCCCTCTCTGTAAACAATAATCTCGCTCCAACTAACGCAAGTTTTCATTTTTCCATCAAATTTTTAGATACTAGTATATGTTGTAAAAAGTTAGATACTAGAAAGTTTGCTAAATGTCTTATAAATAAAATAACTAGACAGGAAATATACAGGAAATAACAAAAGCTCGTTTTGCCTAACACGACAACGAAATGAAATTCGTGCGTGCAAACGAACATTCCAAGTTTTGCTTTCATCTCTTCGGCATATAAATTGGAAAACGCTTCCTCGTTCAAAAAAAGATATCGATAAATTTAATTAAGCCCGAAATTTAATTATACCGGACATGAAATAGAAACTCGCTCTTGGCATTACATATATATACACACACACACACACACACACTATATATAGTATATATATATAGTTATGTGTGTGTGTATATATATATGTATGTATGTATACATACATATATATATATATATATATATATATATATATATTCGTATGGAATATTTTCAATATTCGTTATCATTTCTCTTCCAAGGTAGACAGATATCGTTTGTAACGAATGTAAATTCGAAAAATATAGACATTTGTGTGATTTCAAGCAATTTCAGATCTATTCGTGTATGTGTTCGAATAAAGCTTGAAGCTTTCAAAACGATTTGATTATTCGCCTCGAGTATTCCCGGTCCATCGAATAATAACCGATTTAAAATAAAAGGGATATCATAAAGAATATAACGTTAACGAGACTTCAATCTATTGTTCTTTTATGAAGCTTTACTTTTAAAGCCATAGACGAACGGATTAAAAATTCACGCTTTTTTTTTTGTAAAGCTTTTCACATACTTGTTATAGAATGTTAAAGAAATATTCTTTACCAAAAGTTCTGTAGTTTTATCGAATAAAACAATTGTTAACAATAGTAATAAAGCTGATATGTTCTGATGATAAATTTCGAAACAATTTTTATTAAATACGTTTTATTGATATAACAATCTTTATATAAAATTACGTTTCATTTAAATATTTTATCTAATGTATTATTGTACAGATATACATAACGTACTTATAAATTTTATATAAAATAAATGTATTCACGAAGTATCCTTTTTCGTCCTTATTTGATAAATTATTTCGAAGTTCGACGTTGTCTTTTATTTATGCGACGACGGACAAGAACACGCGTGCTCTTCGCACGCTCCCGTTTATTTATGAACTTGCGTACGCGCGGGAGATCGTAGTATCAAACGTTGGCAATGTTTCAGCGAGCTATTTTCGTTTTTAGGGTGCCCCTTGTGCCCTGTGTCGATCCTATGTTTTGCATTCGAGTTTTCTCACTAGAAACGTGCCACGCGCGAGAATTAATCTAGATTTTACGTTATTAAAGGAAATTCCGTGCGAATAAATCATATCACGTTTACGTACATACGCAAACATTTATACAAAATTCATTTCTATGTATGATTTATGAAATAATAAGAATATTATTGTCATTAAATTATTATATATGCTATCGTTAAATTATTTAAAATTAAACATTCTATTACGGTTAAGTTATTTTCAAAGGAACCGCGTTCGAATTAAAATCTTTATAAATGATTATAAAGATTTCTATTTTTGATAAATGAAAAAATATCAAATTCTAATTGTTGTAGTAAAAACTTTATTGGACAGCACGAGATTATGATAGATATATGTTTAAATCCAACTATAAGTTGCACAAGCACCTTTAATGATAATATAGGAGACAGTGAAGAGATTCAAGGTGGGGTTTGATGTACGACAGTAACTCATTTCACCTGACACAATCTTCATCCTCATATATCTTACTTTAGACGATTTATTAACCATCGTCCGGGTATACGGATTCTAAATTATCATTTTATACGACGATTTGCCTATTGTCAAAAACTAAAATATTCTGCTAACATCGATATCTATATGTCTACATTTTTAATAATAACTTTTTACCTTAGTTAATGGATCCTTCGTACGTTTTTTATAGGTAGGTTTCATGTTTTTAAAAAATTACTTTTAGATGTATCAAATATTTTTTCCGGAGCCTTGTTTCCGACAGAAAAAATACAAATATTTTTTTTTATACTTTCTTTACTCTTTTCCACATATATATGTGTGTGTCTGAAAACAGTCACACGTCTATATACACATATCTATATATGAGTATATATATAGAACTGTAACTTTGGTATTCAGGCAGATCGATAACATCGACACGCGCACAAGAGTATCTAATCCATGAGTTTCAATATACAAAGAGAGAGAGAGAGAGAGATCAACAATTTACCTAACGATCTTCATCACTATCCATCTTAATCGTAGGGTGAAACTGTCACGATTTATCAGCCACCGACACTACCCACTTTCTCTCTCTCTCTCTCTCTCTCTCTCTTCCTCTCTCAGTCTGTCTCATGAAACAAGGAATTACCATTTCATACGGCGATTTGCTGCTGTCCAAGCAAATTTATCGACCTATCGACTCGACTTCGTCAACTTCTCCTTTCTCCTACGTTTCTCTTAATCATCCACTTTTGATTCTATATTTCCTTTTAATGGAGTTGGTGTAAAAAAAAAGAAAAATGCCATCACAAATCATCATTTTTGATTTCTTAATTACAAAGAATTTCATTACTCATAATGTACGATAAAAACAAAATAAGAATTGTAACAAAAGAAGCATAAAACTGTTATTTAGCAAATAATATTCATATCTTATTAAATATCCATTACGATAATCGTATCTTTTAAAAGGAAGATTAAACTTTTACCAAGATATTCTACACTCTTCTTGATCTTCTTGAAATTCCAAATAAAAATAGAAGGTTCGATCCAATCGAAATTTTTTTCCACTTTAGTAGAAATTCGTGATAGGAAAAATGGAGAGACAAATCGTCGTGAGATCAAGTTGCTCGCTTCACTTATTTCTCTCTCTCTTTCTCTCCCTCAACCGGTTGCCACGCATCCGTAACGATTTTCCAGCTCTTTAAGGTGCAATTTCGAAGCCACCCTTTTTCCGTGGCTTCTACCCTCTTCTCTCTTTCTCTCTCTCTTGCTTGTTCACCCTCTACTAGTCCAATTCACATTTTTTCTGGTGGCCTTCGTGCCGACTCCGACACCCTCACGCTCTGGCGGCACATTTTATCGTGATGGATCCACTTCTCTTTCTCTTTCTCTCTTATATATATTTTTCTTATCTTCTTGTGCTTTGAAAAAAACTGCTTGACGTTATATATATTTTATATCGTTGATTTTTATGTTCTTGGCTTTCGTCGTGTTATATCGATCGGTTATCCACCTTGTTATATTCGTCGATGTCCAATCGCGATTTAACATCTCACGATTACGAGCTTTCGTTTCAAGTATCTACATATGCATGTATATAAGTATCTATGTATTTATGATATATATACATCTATGGAAATTCGAGTAAGCTTTCGAAGCTTCCTATAACTCGTTAAATTATCGTCTCGATGAAGTAATAAATTTCGAAAGAAGGGAAATATTTTATGCAGACGATCTCGTGTTTGAATATTTTTAATTAGTGAACTCGCATCATTAGTGTAATGATGTCGATTTTAAAAGAGGTCTTATTTTTCTTGAGAGAGATTCAATCTTACAAAAAAAAATTAAATTCCATAATAAATTTGATATATATATATATATATATATATATATATATATCATTTATTCAAAAACTTTGTTACACACATATATTACACATACATATATTATAAGAATAACATCTAAAAATCCAATGATCTTGACAAAAAAGAACAAATATTCTAGCATATAAAATTCTTTTCGAGATAGACATTTTATTCTACTATAACATATTAAATATTTCTACAAAATAACATCTCACACGTATTAAAAAAAATAAAAATAAATTGTCTAATTTTGGATATCATTTTGCTAACAACAATTTCTAAGTACGGCACTGTATAATTTTGAAACTTCCGATGAGATTCCCTCTCTTTTCTATCCCCCTCCCTTTTCGTCAACGTTCTCTCTTTCCTGTGATTTACTTTCATCTACCAAATTTACCTCGTCGAATCAACCTCGATCAAGCGACGACGACGCTTAAAGCGTCGGCATATCCTTTCCAGTTTCCAGCCCTTACTAAAGTCGCGCTTACCTTGCTGTAGGTCGATAAACATTTTCTACCCTCCATACGGACGCGTTCTTGGCGTTCGCTTCGACACGCGCGCATGCACGGAGGTCACCTTTGATCCAAAGCCAAAGTAAATCGGGAGATCGAAAGTTATCCGATAAAAGGCTTGCACATTTATTTTTCTTCGACATCGTGATCCTATCTTCTCAAGTGATTGAATAAGACAAAAAAGAAGTATTGGAATAACGAAACAATAAAAATTTTAAACAATTATTATAGATAATGATAATAACTATATATAAATATATATATATACATGTATATGATCATTGTTGAAATCTTTGTTTAGTTGATTATAAGAAACTTTTAAACAATAACTGGATTTAAATTGATAATAAATTTTGAAAATTTTTAAACAACATAACAAAATAATTAACAATATGATTTCAAATAATAAATATTTTAACAATATAATAATAATTTCGAATAAACTGTAATATATATTGCATGATTTCTGTGTCTAGAAAACAACTAAATTGTGCGGCAGCATGATCTTAAAATAAAAGAGAGGAAAGCGATAAGGAGATAAGCGATAAAAGAAAAGCGAAAACAAGAGAAAGAGAGAGAGAATAAAAAGTTGCTGTTCTCTCAAACGAAAATTCCTATTTTTTGAGGCCGCGTGAACTTTCGAACTTTTCGTGACCAACTAGTTGACGAGGATCAGAAAATTAGTGCCGCGACTAATTAAAATCTCTCTCTCCCTCTCTCTCCTTCTCTTTTTTCGTTGCATTTTTTTCTCGTAGACGTTTGTTATCGTCGGACTCGTTCGAGAAAATTCATTTAAAGTACGTCTCGGCACGATGAGAAAGGGAAAAATTCAATTTTCGCCGAGACACGGAATTTACGATAAATCATGAATCATAAATAAATACAAAAATAAATAAATAATTAAATAAAAGAAAATATAACTCGCCTAAAAAGAAACGTTAGAATGTTTTCGTTAATCGAAAAAAGAAAGACTTTGATACGCGAGAATATCAACTTTTCAAAGTGATACTATTTTTTGCATTTTCTTTTCTTCTTCTTCTTGTTCTTCGTTTCCTTCTTTTTTAGAGACGTTTCACAACGCTCGACCTCATGGCTTTTGACCTCATTTAAACGCCCCTTTTATCTCGCTCCTCGCAGACGGAAACGAGAAATTAATTCACAGCAAACTTCAAACTTTCCCCGATTTTTCTTTTCCTTTTTTCATTCAACCTACCCTTTTTCTTTAAACCGATTACAAATGGACAGACCGATTCGACTGAATACTTTTAAACGATGCGGAAAGAAAGAAAGAAAGAGAGAGACAGAGACAGAGTAACGATAATATAGTCGAATTGAGTGTAAGTACTTTGGGTGCTATAGAAAGGAGAACAGAAGGAAAAAATGAGCGTATGAAAAAAAGAAAAGAAACATGAATGAACATCAAATGCCGAGGGATTTGTTATAATAATGAATTTTCGAGTCTGAATAATCTAAAAAAGAGAGACAGAGAGAGAGAGAGAGAGAGAGAGAGAGAAAGAAACAGAAACGAATACATAAACGTGATAAAGTCTGTATAATCCAATTTTTATCGTGTTTTAAAAGAATTATATAATGTGAAACTTACAATATACTTAATATACGCTTATATCATGTATAATTATATAAATATATAATTGTAAATATAGTAGTAATATAATATTAATTATATTTAATAAACATTAATCTTTATATAAACCGATATTTCATTTTGCAAAAAGAAAATAAAATAAGATATACAAGTGTGTCATTTCAAAGTTACGTGACGATATAGAACGCTAACTATAGTTAGATGTGTTGAGTGAGAAACAAAAAAAAAAAGAAGAAAACGCAAAAGACGAGATAATGATAAGAAAAGTAAAGAAACGCTCACACGATTTTTCGTGTCGTCGAAACGATAAATTTTACGCTAATCGCTGCTAGTAAAACTTTTCCTCCTCCAATTTTGCCGAGCAACGTAGCCTGCTAACTTCATAGCTTTCCCTCTCTCTTTCTCTTTCTCTGTCTCTCTCTCTCTCTCTCTCTCTCTCTCTCTCTCTCTTATGTTTCTAAGGGGTAACTTGTAAAGGAGGGAGAGGGGTGTATAGGCTAGCCTCATGACTGGCTGTATTTTCTCTGCGGTTCTACGCGCGAGTCCGGAAATAAGCCAAGGTGTTGCCTTTGCCGTCAAACTTCATCCAGCTCGTGAATTTTTAAACGTAATTCCCTCCCGAGACGAGAACGAAATGTTTCACGGTTGCCGTTGCGGATTTCCATAGTTCTGCGGTAAATACTTTTCAACGCGTTTCTATTGAAGATGATAATGAAATAAAGAAAAAAGAAAATATAAACTTTGATAATACGTAAGATCGTCAAAGGAACATTTAAAAAATACACGAATCTATTTTCTAATATTAAACAAAAGGATAATAATTATTAAGATCCTTCAGAAATTTTTTAATGATTTTTCATCGGACAAAAGGATGATATTTAATAATAATTCGAAAGAAAACATTGTTATTTTGATATCACATTCATTTATATTTAACCATATTTTTGATTATTTTAATTTATAATTATAATCAGATAAATGTGATACCTATAAAATTTGATAAATATAATACAAAAATACTTTTAGGAATTTTACGTAACATATACAAAGTTATTATATTTTTTATCGATCTATTGTCGATGAATGTCTCACAAAATATTCGTAATTGCAGCAAAAAAGAAAGTATTCAGTTCCTATCTCGAAGGAAACATCGCTAAAACACATTATTTCCCCGATATGTCGTTCTTCGTACGAGATTTAACGTGAAATGCGTGAAAAGCCTTTTACGTTGCGTTCCACACCGTTTGCCGACAGGTTTCCATTTGTGGAATACGATGTGGTACAAACCATTTCATTCTATTCGAATCCCACGAATGGAGGGAGAAGTCAAGCTTTTTTTATCTACATAATACTCCACTTCGAATATATGAAATAATATAAAAACCTATACCAATTTGAAATCCATATAAAATAATTTAATTCTTTAAAAGAAGAAAAAAAGAATATATAAAAAAAAAGAGAGAGAGGAGAGAGAGGAGAGAGAGAGAGAAAAGAGAAAATTCAATTTTGACGTACTTTCGATCAACGCGTTACGATGACGAGTGTTTCTTATCGAAAACACCAGCCAAATCGTGCACGATTTAACTTCTTTATTTCTACTGTAAATTTGCCAACTCGGGTTAAGTTGGGTCAAGTGATCGTACCACTTGAGAGTCGTATCTGATGTGGCCCAGACGCCAACGGCCAACACAAGTGGATCCATATTTTCTTAGCCTAAGAGATACTCCTGAAGGATATTCTTATTTATCTCTAAAGTCTTTTCTATTTTGGAATAATAAAAGTATTCTATAAAAACTAAATAACATCCTTAAAAACAAATATCTATAAAGATTTTTTTTCATCGACCATGTTACGTAGAAATTTATGTATACCAACATGAAATTTACAAACACGAATTTAACATCTCTGCGAGGTATCGAGCATAAATTCAACGACTTTGCGTGCGTATAACATTCGCACGAGTACAGATGCATGTACCACGTGCCACGTGTCATCCATATTCATATAGAATTAAGCGGATTACCAAGGAACTTCCAAACATCAATGTGCCGACTTTCGTATCAACGTTAAAACGTATCTTATTACCATACGCGCAAATGTACGTGTACTTACGTATATCAAAAACCTTTGTAAAGAAAACTTGTACTAAAATCTAGTTTTTTGTTATTTTTACAAATAAAGAGAAATGAGAAAAGTTGATTAACAAAAAAAAGAAAGAAAGAAAGAAAGAAAACAAAAAGCTACATCGCTTTTTCACATTGTATTGGATAGGATCAAAACGTTTCAATCGAATGAGAAACAAAGAGAGGTATTTACCGGAACGATATTAAGCTTCCGGTTCTCTTTAACAGGATATCGAGTGAAACGTAACGGAACTAACGAGAGAAGGAAAGCAAGCCAGAGAACGTGAGAATGAGAAAGAGAAACAGAGAGAGAGAGAGAGAGAGAGAGAGAGAGAGAGAGAGAACGAGAGTAACATAATGTCGGTGAGGCCAGGACCTTCAGGCGAGTATCCTTCAATTAGAACATCCTATGGGTTAAGAGCACGAGTCAACTCTCATTAAAGTCTCGATTCTAGAAGAGTCCTTCGAAGCGAGAAAGACCTTATTGGCTACGTCCAACGAACCAATTATCGCGTTCGATTCGCGGCGGACTCGATAAGGACCACTCGTCGACTGCTATCGACAATCGATAAAACGAAAAAGCTTCTTCTACTCGAATCTTTAACGATTCTCAAATTATCGAAATAAGTGAGAAAACTCGTGAAATTATTTATATACGTTCTTCCATCGTCCTTTCTCATCTTTTTATTTATTTTTTTTTTTTTTTTTTTTTTTTTTTAATAAAAAGTCTTTTCTTTTATTATTCCAATGTCTTGAAAAGTCATTTATGCATATACGTTTTTCCTTGTCTTTCTAATATTTTCTCTTCTTTTATCTTCTTCTCTATTCTTTTCTATCTTTTCATTTTACTTACACTTTATCCCTCATCCTCTTCTCTCCCTCTCTCTCTATCTTCTATCCTCGATATTTCCGTACGCATCGACTATATCGTCGAGGCAAATCCCGCCGAGTCCCTTTGTTGGATCAACGAGAAATAATGGTCCATAGGGGAAAGCTGCTTTTTGTTGTTGTTACGCTATTCTTTGTTCTTATTTCTCCAAATATCGATCTTGCTTTCTCTCTTTCTTTCTTTCTCTTTCTCTCTCTTTTTCTCTTTGGTCGATGCTGTAGAAAGCATCGATTCCCCAGCCGACAATTTTACCCTCTTTTCCTTCCTCTAATCTGAAAAACTACGATGACCTGGCGCCTTGTTTGACCGCTTCCGAACGTCTCCCACCCATTTCGAGATAAACTATGGTTTGCGATGGTCTTGAGAATCGAACGATTTTCTCCAACTTATGTTACATATGTAGACACAGACTTTACCTCTTTTTCATGGCTATAAATTTCGAGGAAAATGGTATAACGGTTTGATTATAAAGCAAGGATTTTGCTTTGATATTCCTGTAATTTTCATAAACTAAAATCCCTAAAGTATCATCAATTTATTCATTAATACGTCCTCATCATCATATATATAATGAATGAATTAATCTGCTCAATATAATTATTAATTTTCAATCGCTATATTTCCTTTGGAAATCTCTCATCGAAGATCAAAGAGTAAAGATTTAATATATCATAAATTCGATATATTCGAAGAAAATAAAATCGTCTTTTAAATCGTAGCACCGTAACGGAAGATTCTTAAACGTTTGAACACGCTCGAAGAAATTTTATTGGGATGTGGCTAAATACGTAGTTCGGATTAATTCGCATAATTATTTCAATGTTGTAACGTCAAAAGCTTTTCGACGCACACACACACATGTAGCTCGTAACTTTAGGAATATGTCTATACTTAGATATATTTGAGCGAGCGTAAATCTGCTTGTTAGGAACACCTGCGGTATTAATTAAACAGTCTTGCCGAGAAATTCAAGGTATTCTCACGAAATGATACGCCTCACCGAGTTCGACTGGCAAACGCGATGCTAGCATCCCTCTGGCATTCCTACTCTTCGAAGTACGCGAGAGATCTATATCGTTGGAAGGGCAAGAGAATCAAATCAAATTTTAGCATTACATTTTCTCATGTAATGCCTGAAACTCGTAATTTCGAGAATCGAAAACATCCGAAGTATTTACGGTGAAATGATTAGAAACAAATAATACGAAATACCTATGTATTCATTAAAAAGTGTATACTTCCTTGATACAACGATTAAGGAAATATCTTATTAATATTTGCATATTAACATACGAATCAATTAAAATTCATATTTATCTTTTAGCCGTTCTAATTATTAATTTTTGCCATATATAAATACATCATAAATTGAACGAAAAGACATTCAAGTGGAGAAGACGGAGAAGACCATAAACGGGAAGACCCTTCAAAGACGCATCTCCTTCGAAGATTCATCTTTAAGCTCCCCGATAAGAAGTCGCCCATGAAAGGATCCACGCTAGCTACGAAATTAAATTCGAAAATTAAAAGATAACATCGATATGGCCGTCGGTAACGGGACACCGAAAGCGTAAAATTATCTCGGTGTTCGTCCTCGAGAGAGTAATATCGTGAGGGCGGTTTGACAAGCTGCTGCTGAGTCTCGATGAAAAATTAAGGGGAGACGTATTAAAAAAGAGGCGAGAGAGATAAAAAAAGGAAAATAAAGAAAAAAAAAGAGAGAAAGGTAGAATCAGAGAGAGAGAGAGAGAGAGAGAGAAAGAGAAAGAAAGAGAGAGAGAGAATCTTTCGTTTTGAAGATTTTGTTTGAGGTGGACTAGGGAGGAAGAAGTAGGAACAAGATTCAAGGACGTGAAAGACGAAGAAAAAGAAGAAAAAGAAGAAAAGCTAGGTCGACGAAGAAGGAAGAAAAATAAGAGGGAAGTGCGAGTCGAAGGACGAAGGGATGATAAAGGAAAGAATGTTCATTGGGAAAGAGAAAGAAAGATATAGTACGACTTATAAGATAGAAAAGGACGGTCGATGCTAAGCTCGCTTTTTTCTTTCTTTATCTCTCTTTCTTATTCTTTTTCTTTATCATTCTTCCTTTCTTATTCTTATTCTTTATCACACACACATACACACACACACTGAGTCTGTCTCTCACTCGCTCTCTGTCCCTTTTTTTCTTTCTAAAATACAGCGTGGGAACGAAGAGCACCCAAGAAAAAGGATTGGAGCGAGTAGTATGCCAAAAGGGATATTCGTGTAATAAGGACACTTGTCAGGGAGAATGCACGCCCTATTCTCAACTAATGTTCTTCCTTCGTCTCACAATTCTATGAAGGGTGTATAGTAAAAGAGACAGAGAGAGAGAGAGAGAGAGAGAGAGAGAGAGAAAAGAGAGAGTGAGTAGGCCACGTGTACGTTCTCTCTCTCCCTCTCTCTCTTTTTTTCTCTATCTTTCTCAGTCTATAGAACCTTTCTTCCAGCTCGTAGACGCAGAACAATACGCAACGATTGGGGAGAACTTGCTGAATGGTAAAGCGATTCGATCGTTGCAATCTAGAGTCTACGGTTCTGGCAAAGAAAAGAATCTCTTCGCTTCGCGTCCATCGCGATTTTTGACGACGATCGTCAATGCTATTTCTTTACCGAGTCTCGAGTCTCTTTTTCTATCCAAGAATCTAAGACTAAGATCTAAAACGACAATTATCGATTATTATACATTTATATAAGAAGATTTGAAATTGTTCCTAATGTCAATTTAATACTTGTTTTATATAAATTCTTATGATCTATTCAAATGTTATTATTAATAGGTTTTATTAAAATAAACGATTGGTAACTTATTTAATAACAAAGAAATAAAGATGTAACTAGTCTAACTATTTTATTATTCATATTAAATAAAACAGTGTTTATATCAACTTATACTTTTAAAAGAATGTATGTAATATATACGTAAAATATTACATCTTATCCTTATTGCAAATATAATATATTTTTATTTTGTATTTTAACAATTTAATATATTTCTACTTTGTATATTAACTTCTCTTCTGTTTGTCTCTTTTTCTGTATTTCATTCGCTTTATTTTCCAAAGTAAATATATACATCTCTGTATATTTCTACAGAAATTTAATATACTCATTAAAGTTTTACTTTATTAAAAGAGACTGGTATGTACATGCGAGTTCATAGTTCGTTGCCGCTGACAGACTAATGATTGCCTTATTCTCTGAAAGCGGCGGCCCTTTGTAATAAATTTCTCGGATAGCAAACGTAGCTGCAGAATGATGTCAACGAATGATGTTTTCAAATGTCTTATCCGGTATACCTCTAATCTTCTAATTCGATGATAAAGAAACTGTTCTAACGACGAATTACGAGTCCCAATTATATCTAACGCGTAACTGAATAATACGTGCAAGTTAAACGATAAATGAAGCAAGAATAAAAAAAGAAATAATGACGATCAATATTATCGTTCTAACATAAACAATATTTTTATTTAAAAATCTATGAGTTGGCGAAAATTTGTTACGGAAAAATTTTACAAATTAACAAATTTTCGAATATTATCTTTCATAAACAAATTAATAGAAAATTATTGCCATTAACTATTGATTTTCGATATTCTTAAAAGTTTACGATTATGATTTTCGAAAGCTGAGAGAAATCTAACGACAAAGACACTCAATGAAGTCGAAGCTTTCATGATGCCGCCTCGAAGGCAATTCGCGAGGATTCTCTGATTAGATTATAAAGTTCCGAAACGCGGCATCCGCCCGTTCGTCACCGTTGATCACGGAAATCTCCATCGGTCGGTGTGGCGCGAACGAGATGATTCGATTTGAAGAGGCAGACTCTGGAAAGCTGCCGCCAGACGGACATTGATCGAATAATCGAGCTTGTCCGCTCGGATCTGACATATGTCGAACGTTGATCGGATCTTTCAGTCACATGTATAATACATACATAATAACTATAAAAACTACATAATATAAAAGATAAAACCCGGATGAAAAATAATTCTAAAAATGAAAAAAAGAAAAGAAAAGAAAAAGAAACAAATACAAATAAGCGAAGCCTTCCAGATAAAATGAAATCTTTTTAAACGTTGAAAGGAACTTTTAATCCCGAAGAAAATTCTACTTTGAACTCTCTATCTTTTCGTAGATTACCAAGATTTCATTCTTTCGCAATTCAAGTCTTAAAATAATCAGATAGACATCTCTTTGATGCGTAATGAATCTATCTTCAGATACAAATATACATTCTACCTATAAATGTACACAAAGGTTCAGAATTACAACACTTTTTTTCCAGACGCTCGCATAAAAGTAAATTGAACGAGAAAGAGTGAAAACGATTGGAGAATTCTGTAAGATTTTTGCAAAGAAAGAGAGAGAGAGAAAGAGAGAGAGAGAGAGAGAGAGAAAAGAAAGATTAGATTACGACAGGAACGATCTACTTTCCCGACGAGACTTTTCTTTCTTGAAAATAACCGAAGAAAACTAAGGAGACATACGAAAGAAGAAAAAAATTCGATTTAAAAAATGGTAGCTACAAATTCCTTTTCCTATCGTTCCTTCAATTTCTATCTCTCTTTCTCTCTTTTCTTTTTCTTATTTCTTGAACAGCATAAAAAAGATTGATCAGACACGCCATTGCTTTCCTTTCGATTGAAAATCAACTTTGTTAACGTTAACCAAACTACCTAAACGCAATTTATTTTTGTCTATATTTCAACGAATTCAAGAAGATACACATATTTGGTAAATGTCATTTATACGAAATGTTAAGCTGTAACAAATGTTGAAAAGGCAGACAGAGAGAGAAAGAGAGAGATAAACAGACAGACAGAACTAGATCCTAAACTCTTTGGCTCGTGAGAGTCATGACAACGACGACGAAACAGTGGAAAAGCTCGTTCGAGGAGATCCAACGAAGTCGTCCTCGTAGAATCGTGTAAGAGGATCGAGCGGAATTTCAGATGAGCTTTCCATCGCTCTTGTCTCATAACGCGAGAGGACTTGCGATTAAATACCCCGAATGTCACCGATGATATATTTCTGTTCGTTGCATACGTCAAAAGGAGTCTACAATAACAAATTATTAAGTAATATTATACAACGTTTCATTCATGTTATATTCATCGTATTAAACATTCAATGTTTTGTGAGAAAATTGTGAAATTTAATAATTTTATTATAGTAGATATAAATATATATATATATATATAAATATATATATATATATATATATATATATATATATATGTATGTATGTATGGCATTGTACAATAACAATTAATCCTCTGTCTATCTATTTGTTTTTCTATTTTTAAAATTCATTACTAAGTATAAGTTACATTTTAGTATAATATATAGTTTTATGCTATTATAATTATCGTATAAACTTCATATTATATAATTTATTTTTTAGACACGGAAATAATTATGTTATAAATATATATATATGTGTGTGTGTGTGTATATAAAATCACAATGCATATATATTCTTTTATTTATATATACTACCATTCAAATACATATTTACAAGTCTATTCTTTACTTATATAAAACATGTGTTATAAGTGATTCGACCGAAAAATCATAACAATTATGAGTTTCAAAATAAAGTGGCTATTATCGTTTCCCGAGGTCGATCAAACTCGGTAAATTACCCTACCGCTTAGGAACGACCACTAATGCTTCATAAACCGGTGTTTATTTTCCATTCACCAGGGTGCACTCTGCCCTCTACGAAAACCGCGAAAAGTAATTCACGCGCGAACGATGAGAAAGCGTATACGTTGATAATGGGAATATCAACGTGCAGAAGAGTGAGTGGGGTAAAAAAAAGAATGAAAAAGAGGTCGATAAACTCTTCTTTTTTTATGACGTCACGAAAGACTAGTCTGCGTAAAATAAAATAAAAAAGAAAATAAAAAGAAAAGAAAGAAAAGAGATCGTCGTTTAAGGTAATTATCATTTAATCGACAATTTCAGTGTCGCGCTTTCGAAGATAATTTATTTTACGTTAAAAGAACATTCATGAAGTTCATATCAAATATCTGTCGGTTCAACGAACTCGGAAATGAGCAATAATTTCAGGAATGCCATATAAAATTTCTTACGACAACCCCATCGTTAGATACTAGCGAATACCAACGACGAACGTTCCATATAATGTACTACTCTTAGGAATGGAATTTCTCTGTTAATTCTATTTCCTAATTTGGTACGTCTAATATCGTCTATTTCCTCTTCTAATCATTATTTCTTCTTTTCAAAGAGGCAATAAAAACGATTTTCTTGTTTATTTAATAATGAGAATATAAGGATATTCGAACGATGAACTAAATAAAAACTTTTCTTTTTTTTTCTTCTTACAATCTCGATCTACCTATCTATCTATCTATCTATCTATCGATTGTAAGAGAAAATATAAACGATTAAACCATTAAGATCGATCGATTTTCCACGAAGGTATGGCTTCCGTAAAAGAACAACATTGCGGTCAGCAAAGAAGATCGGGATAAAGAAAGGCTCGGAGATCTAATCGGGCGGCTATGGTTGGTTCCTCACTACTCGTCGAAGAACCTCATCAATCTGAAAGCCAGCTCTTCAAGAAGGAGCGGCCTTAACGTGTTTTCCCTTTCCTTCTCTTTCTCTCTCTCTGTCTCTCTCTTCTCCCTTTCTCTCTTTCTCTCTTAGTCTTCTTTCCCTGAAGAAGTTCTACTTGTCCTTCGTAAGCAAAAGAATAACGAAAAAGCATAGCCGGTAAACCAAACTTTCCGTGAGTGCACTCAAGAAAGGCTAAACTAAATCATAAACGACGACTCTCTTTCTCTTCTCTCCAAGAACATAAACGAAAAAAAAAAGAAACAAAGAGAAGGTAAAGAATAAATCGGTCGAGTAAATTCGTTTACGTGATGACAAGCATTACATGTTCTCTAAACTTCACTAACTTCACGATTGATTTTATAAGAGTTAAAGTTGTTGGTTTCTTGATCGAAATGATATCGGCAAAGTCTACAATATAAAATAATTAATATCTGTACAAGTCACTGATAACCGATACTCAATTTTGCAGATGTGATTTGAAAATATTTCTAGATTTTAGAAACTATTGGATAGATATAGATTTTTGTTTTCTTGGAATTTAGAAGATTAATATTATTAGATCAAGATTTTTAATTAGACTAAAGTCTCTAATGTAAAAAGTATAACAATAAATTTCTTCATAAATTCTTTTATTTAAACGCAAAGTTATGAACAGTATTACATGAATACATCAATTTTTTACAACAATCAATGAGTTAATGATTAATTATTAAATTTAAATAGTAAGATTGAAAAGAAATGGTGTTAATATTAAAAAAAAAGAACAAAAGAAAAAGAAAAGAAAGATAAAAATAACATCAAAATAAACTTTTGATTGATACTGTAGATCGGAAAGAGGTGAATGATCGAGGATATCCTGACGTCGAAACGAACGATCGATCAGCTTCCGTATCCGATGCAACACCAGCTAACTCTCTCTATTGACTCTTTTATCGGAGTAATCGGACGGACGAAGTTAACGATTAAATGTCACGGATATAGATGTTTCTCGTTTCATAGATTCGTACAACCATGGCTTATATATGTACAATACATGTATACATATCGATTTTACCAACGTTGATGCAAAGTTAATCCTATAAATGAATTCAAAGGATTCTCGTGTCAATCTATATCCGATCGTTAGTGATTTTCCAAAGTGAACTTTCTAAATACCGGAATAATAATTCACGAGATCTCGTCGCGGTTAGTTCGTTACACAACCAAATATGAAACGATCGAGTTTCGTAATTCGAAACGAAGAGAATTCTCGTGATAAAGAATCTATTTTCGAGACCAATTTAGTTCGAAAAATATTTATAATTATATTATAAATGTTTTTAATAATAATTTTTTCATTCATTCGTTTTATTTTCTTCCACCTCGCAATTTAATACTTTAATAAAAATAATTAAGATTTTAATTAAAAACACGTGTTTTTTGTCATAAATTGTTAACCTCGGTGTCACGACGGTTTACTTAATTTTTGCTATAACGTAATCACTGTATTTAACGCGTTTATCGGAAAGCATCGAGCAATTAAAAAATGTAAGTATATTAAGAAAATGAACTCATAAAATTTGTCGCAAGAAACAAACGAGACTATACCTATTTCTAGCATGCCCTTCGACTCTGAACCGACGCAACGAAGCGAGAAACGTTCTAAACAGGCTGATAGAGATAAATCGCTAAGCTACGAAGAAAGAAAAAATTTATTGGCGACAGACGAAGCGAGAAGAAAATTAACGTCACGTTTTTTTCTGTCTCTTTTAAACCCGTACGAGTAAACATCTGCAAGGTCTCCTTACGAGACAGTTAAAAAAAATTATCACTGACCTGCCTCCACAAAATTCCGTGGTTTACTTTCGGCGTGTATTTCCTACACTCGTGCATTCTTAAATACATACATAATACATACATATATATGTATAAATACCACTACTAGTAAGGAGACATAACACGAATTGCCTTTTACGCCGTAACCACGTATTCGATACGGCGAACCTCAAGGCCGTTACAGAGTAACCTCGAGAATATTACGTTCTTCGATTTCCCCATAACGAGCCGATCCACGCGGTGTTCATTTTTCTAAAAGAAGCGTCGCTTTGAGTTCAACGAAGCTTTATCGTGTCGACCGAGGTCAACGACATTTTACTAGTAAAGCAAGGAAACCGCAGCCTAGAGATCTTTTTGTTCAAGAGAGAAAGAGAGAGAGAGAGAGAGAAAAAAAAATACTTTATACATAGATAGTTATATATCTACGTACTATAAGGATTTGTATACAAATTTTTAAATACATATGTAAAATGTGCGAAATATATAATTCATACTAATTCAAAATACTGTATTCGTCTATAACTAATGTTTGATGAAATTACTTTTTATTCATTAGTTTTAGGATAAAATTATTTGATATTACAAAATGAAAATAATCACTTTATATTCTAGTCGACGTACGTGTTTTCTAAAATAAATAAAACTAAATCTAAAATATATCTACGTGACAAAGAAGAAAAGTAGAGAAATACGAAGCAATTTTGAGCAACACAACTACGAAAGATTCCCTCGTGTTATGTGGCAGATGTTACCAATATTCGTCCTTTCTATTTTCCTTATTGTGGATTATACATCGAATTACATTCCATATTACAGAATCGTGTAGTAATAAAACCAAAGATACAACTGGCTTTCGAACAAACGTAACCGTTGAAGATTTATCGAAAACACATCAACGGAATATTTTTTTTAGACATTTTATTATTCTATTCTTTGAAAGAAAGAAATTCAGTGTGAAATACGAAAGAGTAAGATGTAAATCATGCAATGTGAGTTAAGCTTTTAAATGTCAAATGGAGAGAATTTAATGTACGGCTTAGCAAGAATAAAGCACTGCATCTAAGTAGCCATTTCGTGAAGAGAGTTGGAATAAAGAGTTACGAGTGAAAAGCATCATAAAAGACAACGTATTGTCTACGTACAAACCCGTATATAGTATAGCCAAAAGTCATTCCAAGTTGAAATGCGACAATAATGTATTTGCTACATCAAATTAAATCTCTTAAATTATCTCTTGGCAAATCGTTCAAAAGCTTCAATAAAATTTACGATTAATTCGTCATTAAAAAAGTTTTCTAAATTATAACTAAAACGATATATATAAAAACGAATCTATGCCTATAAAAGTATCTACTAATTAAACCAATAAAAATGTAACTATGTACGTGACAGAAAAATAGAAAACAATTTGAAGTAAAACGATTTCGAAAGATATTCTAATGCTAATTTTCAATAACAAATTTTCTCAATATCATATTACTTAAGCAAAATTCAGCTTCGAACATTAAGCATGAATTCCATGATAAGACAATTGAGATTATCGCACGTTGATTCTCAAAGTTCTACCTATCGAGAATGGAACAAATCGGATCGAGCTTAATCCTATATCGTCAGGACATGATATTCGGAGATTCTTCGAGACTGGAGAGAAGGAAGAAAATCGTTATCGTACATCAGAGAGTCTCGTTACCCTTAACGTCCGCTGCTGTGCACAAAGTTCGACGAAGTGTATCCTACATGTGTCTGTATTTAAGTACGCGTCGTAATTTAAGTACGCCCATTCTCTCTCTCTCTCTCTCTCTCTCTCTCTCTCTCTCTCTCTCTCTTTCTCTTGTGTTATTCCTGTCCTCAGAACCCTATTCTCGCGTAAAATTTCAAGTTCTATGCTTAGCGAGAGAAGAGAAGATCCACAGAAAGGGAAAGAAAGGAACAATTTGATGAGTATAATATATATGTGTACGTGTATGTATGTGTATGAGAATGAGAGAGAGAGAGAGAGAGAGAGAGAGAGAGAGAGAGAGAGAGAGAGAGAGAGGGAGAGAGAAAGGAAATAAGGACGAAGGGTGAAAGAGGAAAGACGATGCATGGCATAATGACCCGAGAACGAGTACTCACACATCTTTACCTAAGTTCATAGTAGTATACGTATGTACATTGTGACATAGTATGTTTGTGTATATTATGCACACATACGCATTCACATATCACATATATGTATATGGTTTGATTCACCTGTGTATGTATATATCTACGTATATATACATGATATATAATACATGATATCGGAGAATCACAAGTCCTGGCCGGTTTAGTCTCTTCTCTTTTTAACTCTTTCTCTCTCTCTATCTCGTTCTCTCCTTATGCACCCACTATACCGTATAGGACTCTTCTATCCTTCTTCTCACATTACTCTCTCTCTCTCTCCCCTCTCTCTCTCTCTCTCTCTCTTCTTTCATACTGGACAAGCCGTTGGTTCCTTTCTTCTCCCTCACTCTTGAAAGGAAGCTTTCTTTGCGCCATGCGATATTCCGAGTCACGGCAAGCACGACGATCAAGTATATACATACAAAACACACACATGTAAACATACACATATGATTCTCGACGTCACGAGAGGATACCAGAAGGGAAGCCCACAGGGGGTCTCGGCTTTTTACCTTTACGCCTCGAGGTCGAGTTGTACGATTTACGTATAATACACGTCATACTACACAACCCGTTGTACTTTATATGTGTCTATATGTATGCGTATGTGTCTTTTTATGTGTGTGTGTGTATGTGTGGGTGGGTGTGTGTATCGCGCCTTTTCTTTGTGATAGACGCGGTAGATTCAAGGCGTGGCACTCCTCAAGGCAAAGCCAGGAGTGTCGGCGTCCCTGCCAGGAAATTGCGAACGTCGCGACGTTTGCCGTCGCTTTCGAGAGCCACCAAGAGAGACGAGAACTCGGATATGACCTGCCCTCTACGAACTTTCAACCTCTACTTGATATCGCCTTTCCTTTCCTTTTGCTTTCCCTCTATCCTTCCTTCCTTCCTTTCTTTCTTTCCTTTCTTTTATCATGAGAACTTTTTATCTATATCTCTATGTAATTTATCGCCTCAAAATTCTTCCATCTACATCGATATCTTATGGTAGATGTAAATTCGTTCAAAGTGATATTTGCTTATTCCAAGATCTTTATTAAAAAAATTGAATATATATGGGTGTGTGTGCGTATACGTACGCGTACGTGTTTGTTGATATTCTACGTATATTATTATACATATTCATAAAGCGTTAGATCGAAATCATATAATAAAAATATCAAATATATATATATATATATATATATATATATATATATAATATACATTAATATTAGATAATTACTGACATTTATACAATGTGAAAGAAATATTTTTTAAATATATATCTTTCCTTTATGTATTCATATTTATTAAATATATACTATTTATTCTTATAAATATTTTAACAATATTTTCTAATTAATGTTCTATTTAATTAATGATATTTTTATTATATTAATTCGATCTAACATTTTATAAATTTGTTTAATAATATAAATAGAATATTGAATGATTTTATAATGACCACGAAACGATTTGGATAGTGAAATAAATTAAACCTAATGAATAATCATTTAATTTAAACTACTTACCAAAAGTGAATTCAATCAAAACAAACGTATTAAATTTCCAATAGGACGAAACGTAATAAAGGAAGAAGATTGTCTATAAAATGTCCACTCACAAACCGGACATCTTCGATTAACTTACAAAAGCCATCCCACGCGTTTCTCCCTAATTAATTAGCGCCAAATTAGAGATACGTCATCAGCAGATATCGGTACTTGAGCATAGTCGTGGCCTTTATATTGTGAGCTTAAGCGATTTACGATCAATTAACACATTCTTGAAAAAAAGACACACACATACACATATGTATGTACGTTCTATACATATATTTGCCTGACAAATCGATTAATAGAATCTTCCGCGTCCCACGCATGCGTTATGTCACTTGCATTCTCTTAAAAGCAATCAAAGCTATCGGTTATCGGCACTAACATTTCGAACAGCGCTCAATGTAATCTCGTTTCTCGTTTTATTATTCGATACGAGAGAGAAATTCACGAACGACGACGATAACAATCGACGGAACAACGTGTTCGAGCAAAGCGCTAAAATCCTGAAGATAACGCTTAGCTACGTTCGGCTTTGTTCGTTTCAAAAAATATATATGCACATATATATATACACATACGTATATATATGTGTGTGTGTGTATGTATATATGTACGTCGAAAGTAATAAATTTTTCATGCGTCTGTCGAATTACGATATGCATGTATATATGTACATTTAACATCGACGTTATACGTACTATGTATATGCATGCGCGTGTGAATAAATGTGCTTTTACATATATAATTTATATACGTATAATTTTCACGCGATTCGTTCGCAGATTAACGTTGGACGAAAGTGATATTTTATGCGGGTCACAAATACATATCCTTTGTATGAGATTATTAATCCATCTTCCCATCAAAATCGTTGAAGTGAACAAGGAAAAGGTACTAGCATGAGTTTTATGTGTAAACAAGAAAACATTCGCGTCAGTTATTCTGTGTTTTGTGTAAAATTTTTAAGATGCAAATCATGGAAAGGAAAAGTGAAGAAGAAAATATTTAAATCATTAATCAATCAAATTCATAACCAAATTATATATACAAATTTGTATTAAAGATTATTATTAGCCTATTAATAACTGGAGTAATCTTCTATGCTGAACGTCAAAAAATAAAATTTATTTTAATCAAAGATAAACTTGAACGAATAAAAAAAAACAGAAAGTTATAGATAAATTAATGAATTGTAAAAGGAACACGTAGGAAACGTAATGAAAAGAATTAATCGTATAATAGGTATTATTATTTTACGAATACGAATTATTATTTTAAAAAATTAAAAAAGATATATATATTTTTTATTAAGAATTACGAAAAAAAATCTGATATCAGCCAACAAGTAACAAATATCCTTATAAAAATAAAATAAAGAAATAAAGAAATATTTACTGGATAAAACGTATTATCATATACGATAATACTTCAATATTCTCGAAAGGGTTCTCGCATAAAAGATCAACGATTGAACGTGCTTGGAATATATAGGTAAATTAAACGAGGACGGATGGTATCTTAATGAGCGTTTTACATCGATCTCGCTGTCGGCTTCAAGGCGAACGTCCTGATAAAGTCCCGGAGGACGTAAATCGTCGTAAATCACAGCGCATGTACGAAACTTGTACGAAGAGAGGAAGATTCGCGAGCCTTATTCATCTTCAAAGTGTGAGAGAAGCATAGAATATTAGATAGGTGCGTCGTCCTTCGTATATGGCCCAGCTCGAAGGCTTAAATAGGAATTATCGCGCAAGCGTTGCTCGAAAACGTGGCGTTCTCGTGATTAGCCTTGGCTCGAAGTAATTACCGGGACTATCGAAAGCATACAAGTGTCTATGTGTGTGTGTGTGTGTGTATATGCGCCACTATATTCTCATACATCAACATTAATACGTGATAGTACCAGGATTACGCGAAACGTATGTGCTTTCCTATGAGTTGACAAAGAAGCTAGTTCGTAAGGATACAGTTTCTAGCGTGATATAATCGTTTAGTATTGAACTAAAATCGATGCAATATAATCGATCAACCTGAAAGGTTGAATCTAAGAAATTTTCGACGACTATCTATCTTCATGACAAAGTTATCGTGAAATTTTTTGTGTTTCAATTTTTATTAAAATTATTCAAATGTAAATTGTATATGTTTGTACGACGAAGTATAGTATCTGTATCTAATATCTGTAAATAATTTTAATTTTTACTTTATTGTTATGGATAATTATATCTTCATAAAGATATTAATATTATTTTTCTAGGTATAACTAATTTATTGAAATCTCCTTTCCTTTATGAATAAAGATAATTAATAAAAATACGAATTATAATATGAATTTCCTCGTAATTGTTCTAATACGTATCGTTAAATTTGTGTTCTGTGTAATATTAATATCTTCCGACATAATTTATATTTATATTTCCTCGGACAAAATACATGAAAAAAAATAAGAATCGTTTGTATAACAAATGGCCAAAATCAATCTAATCTACGTTTCTAATCTACGTTAATGAACGGACGATATTCTAGTCAAAGTAACAATACTCGGGATAGTTCGATCGACAGCTGGTAACAATATCACCTATCTTACCTAGATGTGTGAGTGTAAATACGCACATATACGCTTCGAAAATGTCGAAGCGGCTTTCAGTCGACGCCAACACCTGGTCGCTTCCTGACATATGGGGCCACGATCCCATCGCCCTATGGGAATCACTTCCTCGGCTAATCTGATAAATTGCCGCTGCACCGTCAAAACCGCCTGGCTCCAGTAATTTGATAAATTGATTGCCGAACAACTGACCGCCTTGACAATCCGTCCTCGTAGTCTTAGCCTACTTGCCTCTTTGTTCGATATACGCTCGATATATAGACGTATTTGTATGAAAATCCTTGGGAGATTACAGAACATAGTTGTTTGATAAGACCGATCGAAATGCGTCTCTTTTACTCGCATACTACAAAAGTCTACTTTATTTCTGACAAAAAAAAGAAATACCGAATTGTGAAATTTATCATTCGAAATGTGTGTTGACTTAAGACCAAATTTTTTCTTTTATATCGCATGATTCGTTATGAAAATAAAAAAGGAAAATTGATGATTAAACGAGTTAGGTTATTTAATTAGTTATTGATATAATTGTGAAGAAATGAAGCACGTAAAAGATTTCGTATGGAAGAAATTTTTTCTTTTCTAAAGAAATATGTTACATTATAACAGTTTATTCGATTATAAACTGTAATAAATATATTTAATAATATTTCATTAATCAAATATTTTTGGCTGTATATAATAATTAATTAAAGGATAGTGAAGACAAAGATTCATTCGATTAATTCGTCCTTTGATAATAAGGAACCATTTTCTAATCGGAAATGATCCCCTTCGAACTATTTCCGGGAGGGTTATTTAACATGTCGGTATTTTAAAAATGTGGTCGTAATCTCTCAAAAACGAGCGAACCTTGTGTTCGTCAATGGGTCGTTACGTTATATGATGCGTAAAATTCAATGGCAGGAGCAACGCTACACGCTCGTAGAAAAATATTTCATACGATGCACGTTGCGTGGTAGCGAATATACCGTGATATGTATGTATATCTCTGTATGAGCCTGGATTATTGGCTCGGTCCATTGTGGCGGCGCGTCATCGATTATCTTCGAATGTTGCTTGTTCGACGATGCAGATAAATTATCTCGAAAGTAGCCGTACGAACATATGCTTATTTTCAAATTGCATTCGTTACAAAACTTTATATAGTAATAAAAATTTTTTTCCACACAGATATAATTAAAATTCTATATGGGAAAAGCTCTTTAAATAAATAGAACATCTCGTTTTACATAAATAGAAAATTCTTCAAAAAAAAAAAAAAAAAGAAATAGAATTGAAAATTTTAATATAAAACCTATTATATACGGAAGAAAATTCTTGAAAAACAAATTATATTATGTTATCGCAAAACGTTTGTGAATAAACCGTAGTAAATATATGCCGTAGTAATATTTCATTTAATAAGTATTTCTAATTGATTTTACAAAGAAAACTATTCGCTCTTCGATAAGAAAACATTCATTAGAAATATACTACGTTTTTCTGACGAAGTATCTACTTGAAAAGTGATTTATGAAAAAATACTCATTTTCTATAAATTACAAATTATAACGATTACTCAAAGAAATTGAAGACTTTTAAAAAAAGTATAATTTCCTTGAGAAGAAAGAAAATGGTAGATATTGGATTCATATAAACTCACCTTTTGTGCCTTGCATGCGGCTGCTAACGGCAGAACATCATGTGGATGAGCAGCGTGTCGATCTCGAAGGCAAAGCCCACAGATTGCGATTTTGCAGAGTGCACAATAGAGAGAAACGGCCTCGCCGTTATGATCGTTGCAAACTGGAGTACCTTCCGATGCACGAGAACCTTTGCCGCTGCTAGATTGCCAGCTGCCTCGCGGTGGTCCAAGATTGTGAGTCGCCAGGGGACCACGTTTTGGATGACAAGATTCTCTGCAGGCGTCGCAGTACAGCACCTATAAAAATGAAACATTTATTGCAGCCTCCATTCCATTTTTAAATCTTAATTTCTTTATTTTCATGTATTTAAATCAAACTTTTTACATAATTTTGCATCTCAAAAAATTCTTTTTTTTCCAAACAAAACAAAACAATTTTAATTTAAATTGAAATTTCATGATCAAATCTTCACGAGGTAATAACTATAATGGCATTAAAGCTTTGATTAAAATACTTCAATTAAATATTTTACATCATGATTTTTTATTACATTGTTTTAATTTTACATTTATCACGACTTATTGTTAAAAGACATACATGTATCAAGTTATCTTCTTAGTTTGATATAGAGCAATGCAAAATATTGTAATAGAGAGAGAGGGGGGGAGGAGGAGGGAGATCTTCATAGAAACTCTGTAGACGTGTTATTTTCCTAAGTCATTCAGGAAATACGACCGACTCTTTTGAGGGCAAGCGCGTTTAACAAAAAATATAAATATGTGGAGTCATCGCGTTAAATCATAGGATTAATTTCTGTGCATTTCTACGACGGATGCACTTAGTAAATATGTTTATGATGGAAAACATGATAGACATAACCGAGTAAAGAGAGATAAGGAAACGAATTTTTTAAATGAAAGTTAAAATTCTTGATAACACGTTTTACGTGTTCGAAGGAAAAGTTTTTCAATTTATCGATCTTAATATTCCAGATAAGTTACATAATTTATAGAATTAAAAAAAAAATTCCATTCAAATAAAATTTTCATAGAAAATTTTATAAAATCGATGAAAATGATTTGTTTAGTGTGTGTTTCTACGTTAATTTTTCAATTCACAATTTCTCTTAAATCATAGAATGACTTTAAAAGAGGACAAACAAATAATAAACATATAAAGAAATATAAACAATACTTTAGAAAGAAGCAAAATCGCAGAAAATATTTGTAATTTTACAAATAAACGTACTATTGTTCATGTCGCAATAGATTTCACAAAACATTTAAATTGCCAACCTACATAATTTCTTAGAAAGCTTTTCAGTGAGCATGCAGAAATTGTCTTTCGGTTTAAAACATTTTCCCGGTAGCGCATCTAAAGAGAATTTCTGTATTTGAAACGTTCGTCCATACAAATTCGTAGGGAAAACTCAACGAAATTACAAAGAATACTCAGAAAAAAAAAGAATTTCGTAGAGGTAAGTCAGGTTTTTCTTCACAATAGAAGCATAATATTTGCAAAAGAAAAAAAAAAGGATCCGAGAAAACGTGCAGCTTTGAGAAACGTTGAACTTTACATTTTATTAAATTATACCAAAACAAACAAAAAATTAATATGAAATAGATTTGTAATTAATTCGATAAACTAAAAAAACATTATTTTCAATATAATTCATTCCAACTTAATCAGTACTTATGAATTCCAATTGACATTAATTGGGATTAATTTGTCTTGCGAAGTGCAAAATCGTTGAAAAATTAAAAGAAAAAAAAAAAAGAAGAAGAAGAAGAACAGAAAAGAAAAAGAATCATTACTTCTTCGAATGATCCAAGGTTTGTAACGAAACACGAACGTTCGTGAATTTAAACGAAGCCTCACTTGGCAAGTTAAATAGTTGCTCGGTACAATTCCATATTCCGAGCGTCGAGAAGATGACCGCGATACGAGGGACATGAATCTTAACGAGAAAAAGAGAGAAAAAGAAAGAAAAAAAAGAGTATAAGACGTTGTTACCCCTTTTATTATTCCTCCGCTTCAACTATACTTCTCTCTCACTCGTAAGAAGTTACGAAGTAAGTCTTCGTAGGAAGAAACGAAAGGGGAATAAGGATGAGATAGGCCGTCTCTGTATGTGTGTCTGGATGTATATCTAAGGAAGAAGAAAGTAAACGAAAAATATACGTCTTACGTTGCAAGTGCCAGGCTCTTGTAATAACTTTTTCCTCTCTCTAATCCTACGGTCACTTCTCCCACACGAAAATAAGAAAAGACGGAAGAAAATAATGAGATGAAAACCTTCTCTTTAGCAACACCTGTGCTTCTTTGAGATTATGCATCAAAAATGTTCTTATCTTATCTTATCTAAGTAATTATTTTATTTCGCGATTGATTTTTACGAAGATTTATCATCGCGAATATCTACGTAAAATAATATAAACAAAATATCTACAAGATCGTATTTATAAGATATGAAGAATAAAACTTCTTCCTTCTTTCTAAAAATGAAATATGAAATGCGTCAGATACGAATTTTCTTTATAAAAATTTACACGATTATGAACACTTACATAATATAACGTAATATACCTTTACAAAATCCTATTTAAAGAGAAGGATCCAGTATAAATAAATATTATTCTACCAGCATTTCTAAAGATCAAATATGAAATGCGTCAGATATGTTATTGTTTTAAACAAAGTTGATCTAGGTGTTCAATATTTTTGATCTGTAAACATGAAAATTACGGGTTAAGCCAAGTTAGAGAGCTTTGTCTGAAGTTATAAAAGTAAGACAACGAGTAAGGTAGATGGTTGCACACATTGGAGTCTCAGTAAACTAACCTACATCATAGCCATAATAACTTTGCTTCGCATATTACGTGTAACATGGTTTGTTACTTCTGTGTTAGTTCGGGATGGACGGGAATAGAAGTACAAAGGGTTAAGAGGAGAGGTATGTAAACTGCAAACTAAATATCCGATTAGATATACTAGCATGCACACACATATGATAAATTTATTAATCTTCTATAATGCCATATAACTTCGAAATCGTACACATCATATTTCAAATCTTATTTCATTTAATCGCTTAGAAAATGAATTGTTAATTAATAATTAATAAATACCGTAAGTTTTGTACGAAAATCTTTTTTTAAACAGAAAAAGAATTGATTTATAAACTTATACTTTTTCGTCCTATTTCATTTTTTTTTTTTTTTTTAATATTATTTCATTTAATCGTTTAGCAAATGAATTGTTAGTTAATAGTTGTAGTTAAATAAACGTTATACCGTAAGTTTTATGTGAAAATCTTTATTTCGAGAGAAAAAAATTGGTTTATAGAAGGTTAAAGTATTATCGAATGTACACACACAGACGAATGTACAACCATACAGGCCCACACACATACATACACAGAGGTAAATAGTACACATATACGATACGATTAGCGACACGTTTGTTCGATCATCCAACGAAAAAAGAAAAGGTCTTCCTTCGTATTCTTCGGAAAATGCAGTGTAAAGTCGTTGAAAAGGACGACAAGTACTCGTCGCGCTTTTCATCGGATTCTAACGCGATTTAGTTTTCGGCTTTATTGCGATCCGTTGCTTTTCTCTGCATCTCTCTCTCTCTCTCTCTCTCTCTCTCTCTCTCTCTCTCTATCTCTATCTCTCTCTCACCTCTCTCTTTCGAGTTTAGCACAAGATCGCGAACTTCTATTTACGAACCCTCTTACGAGTATTTACGAACGGTAGAAAAATCTTTCGAGACTGCGCTGATCGATCGCCTAAGTTTATATTGAAAAGTTCGACTAATCGATTCATTTCACTTCAGACCAGATCTTAAAAAATATTAAAAGAACTTCTATCATCGGAATAAACGATAATTATAACGTAAATAAAGCTTATTCTTTATAAATAACAAATAACAATATCTGTACAAATTAATAAATAATTAAAAAACGATCGAACCTTTCTTTTCATAGTTGATAAAATATCAGGAATTATTTATAATTAACTTTCATGATGAAACGTTATCATCACTAATCGACGATATTAATTTAAATTTATTTAAATACAAAACTTATAGTTCGTGCAATAAATAAATAAGAAAAAATCAAATTTCTTTATTATACAATCGATAAAATATAAGGAATCGATTGTAACGAAACTATGCGAGAAAATCTTGTCATCACTAACAACAAAAAAGACAAATATATATTTAATTAAATTTAAACGTACACATATTTATCAATATAGAAACTATACTATCAATTATTCGATCATTAGATAAATAATATCTGTATGAAATAAACGTATGAGAATAAATAAAGAAACGAGTTTGAAAGATGATTGATAAACGAACTGAGATCGATACGATATCTGAAGATTTTCCCTCAGTTTCAGATTTCTCACGGTTAGGAGGTTGCTCTCTAAATTTCGCCAGACATCGTGAGATCAAGAGTCGATCGTGACTACCCGCGAGATCTATTTTTCGCCTTATCATCTAACACGCCTCCTTTTGCTCTCTCTCTCTCTCTCTCTCTCTCTCTCTCTCTCTCTCTCTCTCTCTCTCTCTCTCTCTCTCTCTGTCTGTCTCCCATTCTCTCTCACTCTTCTTCCACAACGATGACTTTAAACGATGCCGACGCTGCGTCGAAGAACGGCAAACATCAAACGCATCGAAATAAAAGGAACATAAATAAATATAAAATATATACATCACATTTATGTTCTATTACATTTACTTGATCAATCGTTTTAATAAACGTGTCATCTTCGATTAATTCGAGCGAACGTTCTAATTATATTCCTATTTATATTCAATCGATAAGAGAGAGAGAGAGAGTAAAAGAGAGAAAGAGAGAGTGATAGGTAGATTACAGCTCAAGTGCAATGCAAATAAATCAAGTACCTACTGCACTTTTTCGAGCAGTTCATCACATTTTCAAGCAACGATCTATCGAAACATCTTTCGATATTCTTCCCTGTGAGTTTGTTATCGATAAGAAACATAAAAGTTAATTCTGACCTATAAAGATTAGGTATTACACGAAGTTGAGATTTGATTACGTCTCTGTTAACTCGAATTTAAAACAAATATCTTTGATAAAGATAAAATGTCATTCTTTTCGAAAAACACGAAGACTCGAAGGAATCGATTCACGTCAAAACTTTTTGATCGACATGCAAACTTTAAACCTGTCTATCAATCTATCAATCTATGTATCCAAAATTCAAACTTCCGACTTGTGTTAGACATTTAAATGAGATTGAAATATATGTATGTGTTGGAAGATAAATGAAAAGAATTTTTTTTTAGGAATGTAAAAGAAATAATAACATAACGATGAATAAACTGCTTTCAATCTGCGATTGAAAACAAGGCTGTCCTTGTTTTGAGCAATTTTATTATAGCAATTGGTATACTATCGAGGACACGAGAATGTACCGTAAATATAATAGTAAACGATTAATGCTTATTATACGAGCGTAGCTTTGAAATTGACTGTTGTTTTAACATCAAGGACATTTGTATCGTAATTTTCAAACGTCAGATTACATTATCGTTGTTCTATATATCCATAAGTAATTAAACGTTTCAAAATCGTTTGAAAAAGAAAAATAGACAAAAGATGAATTCTAATAAATAAAAGCTTATATAATAAATAGTAAAACAAACAAAAAGTTCTGATTATAATTTCCTCATTTCTATTAAGTTATTAAAAAGAAATACAATGACGATTTGTTTAATCGTCCATAAATTGTCATATACAAATCTTGATTAATACAAATATATATATATACACACACACACACAAACATATTCATTATAACAATTCATAGATCAAATCTAATTCGTACAATACTCAACCTTCAATCGAGCTAATCAAAGCAATCAAGAAAACTAGTTAAACCTCTACGACGCAAAATATATAGTACTACAGCATACTATACTTATCTATATTTATAGTATATTAAATACAACTATATTTAGCAAGCATCAACATTCCGATGTTATAACTATATGACGGAAAAATGAAATAAAACAGCGTGATGGAAGATAAATAGATCACAGACAAGTAATAAAACATTTAGACAGGAAAGAGATTAATCGATCGAAGAAAAGAAAAAAGATAAATTACCTCGCATTGCTCGCAAGCGACGGTAGCTTCACGGGGTTCGCCCTCGCACATCTGGCATTGCATTCTTGCGTTCCTCGATTCTTGATATTTTTCAACGATACGTTGCATGGCCCTATACTTGGGCAAATTATGAGCACCACCCTCGTCGAAATAAACGGTTTTGCGACATACAGGGCAAGATAGACAAAGGGTTCCCCCGGATGGTGGGAAACCACCGTTCCCGGGTGTACCAACGTAACTTCCAGGTCGTGAACTAGTCGAAGTACTACCGCAGACGACGCCCGAATCCGTTTCCGAGAGTATCGACAATTTGTCGGCTTCTTGATCGGAGCACGGAGCATTTGAAGAGTCTGTCGTCGATTCGGGTGGTGAATCGGGTGGTGCTTGAAGATTAACAGCGCACGAGAGACACAGAGCGTGCCAACAGGGCAACAAAACTGGCTCCGTGAATAGTTCTTTGCAACAAGGACATCTCAGTTCGTCCTCCATTTTCTCCCTTTTTTTCTCCTTTTTTCTCCTTCCAACGAGAGTTATGTAGACTTTTCTTCTCTTTTTTTTTTTTCAATATTATTTTCGAACGATCGAATGTCTGTTTGTAACAGGTTACAGGATTGATTTAAAAGACGAGTTTAAAATATAAATTTCAAGGGCGAAGAGGAAAGATTTTTGGAGTTTGTTTTCTTTTTGTTTTTTCTTTTCTTTTCTTTTATGAGCGGCGCGCCGCTCGGCTACACGCGGAAACGCGCGTCCGTTCGCGTCATCGTCATCGTTACGACGACGCACTCGCACGGCACTCGAATCTCCACGACGAGTTCCACGAATCGCCGTAGGAAAGGTCGAAGGTGACGGTATAGCGCATCAGACTACGGGTTTACTTTCCTTCTTACTCTTTGAGAGTTCACTCGCGATCTGTGAGCGCGCGAATAAAAGGAATATCGGAGAGAACGAAATTCTGCTTTGGAAAATATCCTATTTCGAAGGATTGCTTCGATTTTTATTTTACGCTTGTTTTCTCTTTCTTCCTCTCTCTCTCTCTCTCTCTCTCTCTCTCTCTCTCTCTCTCTCTCTCCCTCCCTCTCTATCTGTCTTTATCACGAAGACGAGTGAACGAGCGAGATAAGAAGATTCGAAACGAAAAAACCGTCTTGCCTGGACGCCGGCGGCGGGTTGACTGACTCCGTGCACGGAGTCAAAGAACCGACGCGCAGCCGCGTCCGCGCACGACGCGCATCTCAGTGCCGTAGTTGATCTACGTAGTACCCCCCACTCTTTTCTTTTTCTTTGTCCTTTTCTCGATTTTTCTTTACTCCTCGTGAGTCATCGAAGTATATATTTCTTTTCTTTTTTGTTTCTTCAATTATATTTACGATAATCTGTTATAGTTTATTTTCTTCATTTCTTATAATACAGTTGTTAATTACGCTTGAATTGTTTATTATTTTTTGAACTTTCTACGCGTTCCTCATAAGGATGAATCATGAAATGTTTATTTATACAATTAGGTATATATGGTCTTTTTTATATATTATTCCTTGTACTTTAATTATTGTTATTGGAAGGCTCATATTTTTATAGAAACTGAAATCGATTTGTATGTTATCAAAATAACTTTTCTTAAATATATCCGCTTGTTATTCCGGTATTGATAACATGTCTTTGGGTTTTCATTCTATGAATTCATGAGATAAAATAATAATAATTGTTGAGAAAGACTGAGAAGAAGAAGAGAAAAAACGAACAGAGACAACACAAAAATGTTACTAATGGATATCGCGAAATGCATCGCGTAATGACGAAGTTTTTCGTTCGATGAATTGAAAATTCTTGATCGGAGACACACTGCTTTTAAGTGTATTCCCTATGCTCAATGATACGATCAACAATGGAATTGTTTGCTACGTTCATTCTATACCATCGACTATACTCAGTCGAACGAACGAACAGTTTTTCTTCAGAATCTTTCACGTTTAAAATTCAAACTTTCTGTCAAAAAGTATTTTGTCGTAATATACATTACAATAGTCTATTTTATAAATCATATTTTTTCTTCAAAACATCATACATCTTAATTTTACACAATAATTTATTTTTACACAATAGTTAATTTTCACAAATAAAACTAAAATATTTTTTTGCTTGAACAGCGAAGTTACGTTCAATCTTATAATATTCTTTTTCTTCTTCTTCTTCTTCTTCTTCTTCTTATTATTATTATTATTATTATTATTATTATTATTATTATTATTATTGTTATTATTATTATTATTATATTATATTATATTATTTATTGATAAAAATAAATTACATTTACTCGGAGCCCTCTCCATCAATGACCTACTTTCTAAGAATTAAAATTAAAAAAAAAATTAAGTAAAATTAAAAGAGAAAAAAAGGATAAGGAAAAAATTCGATAGAATAATAAAAGATAAAAATAGAGTTTCGTTTGAGATATAGGAGATAAAGGTGCAAGATGAAAGTGAGAAAGGGGAAGGAAAGAGGACAATGGCTATGAACGAAGGGGCGAGAAGAAGAGGGTAGGAAAACTCGTGCAGGGGTTCGAATTCCAACGCATTCTGGCCAGGTGGGTTTCGTCTACGTTTCACGAATGAAACGAGCGAATGAACAGATAGAAAAGAAAGAGAGAAAGAGAGAGAGAGAGAAATAGACAGAATAGAAGAGAGAAGTAGATTCTCCTAGGCGTTCAAATTTCAAATGCAGAACTTTCCACATATACATATCTATACATATACGTATTCAGGTTTAATCGATCTGTAAGATTCGTCTTCGAAATTTCATACGAACTATTGCAGAGTAGTAACGTTAACTAAACTTTCTCAACTAATATGAACGCTTGGTTGAATGAAGATAGAAAGCCAAAAGACGAGAGCTACTAGTCAAAATCATTTTATCAAAGAAATGTCAGTTTGCTTGCAGCAATCATATATGTGTATAAACTGATTTATGTTGCATATGGTGAATGTAAATGTCATAACTTTATATATATATATATATACATATATATATATATATATATATATATATGTATATATATATACATATATACATATATACACCATATACATTTTATACATATCCTATAAATCCTACGTACATCCTATACATTTTATATACATACCATATAATTTATATATATATATTATACGTATCCCATAAATCCTATATACATCTTATTTACATCTTATATTTTTTATATATATTCTACACATCTATATACGAAATATCTATATATTAAAATTGAATTTGACATAAGCGTAGGTCTCCATAACCGAAACGAACATATATAATTCGAATCAAACGAACGTGAAAGAGTATCTTAAAACGTTTCAAAACTGTCCTTCTCGATAGTTATGTACTCATTCCTGTATAAGATATATATATATATATATATATATATATATATATATATAAAAACGTACATTGTCTTATATTTATTGCAAGGCGACTATCATGAACCAGCCAAGAACACCATTCCCATTCGAAACGATCGTAAACACCGTATGGTCCGAACGACCAATGTCCAAAGACAATACTTTTAAAAATAATGATGCGAGTCGCCTTTGGGATTGCAATAACGCGCTTCTACGTATTAGTTCCAAATTCCTCGACAATACCCGAGATATATTGCACTTTGTTTCCGGCAATATATCGAGATCGATGCGAGTTTAAGAGTAACTGATGCATGAAATTCGAACGATTGTTATTATAAATGATGTGATTGTCGATGATTATACGATAAATTACTCTATATTTTACTTTATGATTTTTCGATGTAATTTCATTCATGTCTCTTTGTACTTTTGGGATGAAAGTTTTTAATTATTATAAACGACACTTGTTGTTATTCAACTTATGACAAGTTTCTCTATATTTTAATTTACGATTTTTTAATGTAATTTAACACGTCCTTTCATATCTTTGTAATGAAAATTTTTAATTATTATGAACGATAATTATTACTCACCTTGCGACAAATTACTCTATATTTTTATTTATGTATTTTCGATGTAATATCACATGTCTCTTTATATTTTTAGAGTGAAAATTCTTAATTATTATAAACGATGCTTATTATTTATTTTATGACAAATTACTATATATTTTCCTTTATGAATTTTCAAAGTAATTTCATATGTCTCTTATACATTCGGAATGAAAATTTACAATTGAATTTTAATATATAGTTCGATTAATACTATTGAATTGATTCATAAATGTCATAATAAATTTTAATTTTAAGTAAAAATTTTCTTACAATAAAACGATAATTATTTATAAATTAACATGCTGTAAATCATGAATTAGATTATATTTGTAGTTCACCTAATTAATTTTGAAAGCGATATTTAAACAATTTCAAGCACGAAACGTATTTAAAAAAATTCTCCTGAAATTTCATATAAATTCTCTGGAAAGTTTCATCGATCGAATAAAAACTCTTTTAACGAGAGTTTTATTAGAATATAAAACAAAATAAAATTATCAATAATTCGACGATAAGTAAGAAGAAACGTGCATGAAAATGATGGAGGCGCCACGTGCTTGACCCAAACGAACAAGCTTCCTTATCAATCGAACGACGTCGAGAATGAAACACATGAATTGAAAGAGAGAGAGAGCTCTCTTCTATCCGAATTATTCGAAAAAAAATTATTCACTAGTCTTCTTCGCACAAGCGACGAGAAAGGAGGTTCTTTATGCGCGTGCGTACGTCATCATTAAATTTAGTCACATTAGCATAATTAACATAATAAGCCTTTAAAACAATATGAAATTTTGACGTTAATATTTAAGAAAAAAAAAAATCATTTCTTAACGGTTGGTATCGATTCATTTTTAAATAAAATTTACCATCTACGTTCTATCTTAGTTTTAATGATTGTCTCTCTCTCTCTCTCTCTCTCTCTCTCTCTTTTTCTTTCACTTTCTTTAATTAAGTCACCTATTTCCATCTCTCTCCTTCACAAAATCTTCAGACTTTACCAAGAGATTTCGCATTTACATCTCTCGAACGTGTGTGAATTTATGACTATGATAAATACAAATGATAAATCTTGTGTAATCTATAAAAAGAAAAATAACATTATCAGTGATAATCATATATGTTTGTAGTGAGCAAGTTTAATGAGGACAACTAATTATATATGTATATAAATATATGTGCATATATATATATATATATATATATATATATATATATATATATATATTAGTTGATTAGTTAAGTACTCTAACTGCAAAGTTGCAAGAACATGAACGACGTATATATCAATACGCGTGACTGTCGTTCGATATTGATTTTTTTGTAATTGAGAAGTAGGTCGTAAACACGTGTTTTATGAGAAACGGAAATGAAGTTGTGTCTTAACGATGATGGCTTCTTTACGATTGAGTCGTATATATAAATGAAATTGGTTTCGTGATTCATTGAGGAAACTAAAATCAGATATGATGGTTATCGTTATGTAACCGGATCCATGTGTTAAAAACGATGGCGTAGAAAATGTAAGAGAGTAAACAAGTTATATTTCGAATGGATTAATTTCGAATTATCCGTGATACAAATTACTGAGATAATTCGTATAAGTCGATATCGAATTTGTTATTTTGTAAATAAATATTTGAAAAAATACGTTCGTTTTGGAATTTAAAATATCAACGACCTTAAAAGAAGTATAATCTTTTCTCTCATTGATTTTTTTGATTCTTTGAAATATTCTGAAATAAATAATGCGTTTACTTAAAGTTTCTCTTTTTCGTAAGTCACGATTAGAAAGCTACGATTACGCTGAATCTATTCAAGAATTGTTTATTCTTTAAACTGCTTCGATTCGATCAAGAAAATTAAATATTACGTTTTCTTATCGTAGAGTCGTTATAAACGAAGCTAAAAAAAAAACTATACGTAAAATATCGCGAGAACGATTATGAAAATGAATTTAGTCATAGAACAACTGAACAGTGATTAGAAACGACGACATAATTAATGATTTCGTTATATAAAACAAAAAAAGAAAAATTCTTTTCCGTACGATCGAGATGTACGATGTTCGTACATATTTTTTTCAGAAACGATATAACATCAAATTCGTAGAAAGAAAAAGACCAGAATGACGGGCAGCATTTTAAGTTTATTGATAAAACCAACGATATCGTCGAATTTAAATTGTCTGATACGTCGCTATACGTCAAGGTTAGTTTTAAACTTTCTCTCTCTCTCTCTCTCTCTCTCTCTCTTTCTCTCAACACTCTCACTCTTTTCCTTCTCTCGAGAAATTTTTGTTTCCAATGTAATAAATGTATTTAAATAAATAAATAAATAAAATAAAGTAAAATAAATTAATTGTTATATTTAGTAGCAGTGATGTTTGCAACGTATACGATCTCGTTGTTGTTGGAGGTGGAATCGTGGGATGTGCTACGGCACGTGAAATGTTAATAAGACATCCTAATTTGAAAATAGCTATCGTAGAAAAAGAGAATGCTTTAGCAAAACATCAAACAGGTCACAATAGTGGCGTCATTCATGCTGGCATTTATTATATGCCTGGTAGTATGAAGGTAATATAAAAAAATGATACTTTTAACGAAGGAAATTTGATTTACGATAACTTTCGAAAGATCTAGTTGCTTTTTAAGCAATCCTAATCTCGATCGATTCCAAACGATTGAGCAACATTCCCTTAAGAAATGTTTGATCCGGTAGCCAATGATTGCAGGCGAAGCTGTGCGTCGAAGGTTTGAAACTGTCCTATGACTATTTATGCAAGAAAGGTATACCTCATAAAAAGATCGGTAAATTGATAGTAGCTCAGAATGAACAACAGGCTAATTTGATAAACGTTCTGTTCGATCGAGGATTGAAAAATAATGTACCTGATCTTCAATTAGTCGATAAAGAGTGCATTTCAAATTACGAACCGAAATGTAAGGTAAATATTTGATAGAATACTATTATAAAATCGAGTGTTCGTTAAAAAATATCGAGTATTGTTTAAGAAATGTAACGATATATGAAAACTTCGCTATATCGATAAAAACAAAAACATTTTGGTTTTCAGGGTATAAAGGCCATTTGGTCGCCATGGACGGGAATTGTGAATTGGGCTGAGGTTTGCTATCACTTTGCAGAAGATTTTCAAAAAATGGGCGGTCAAATATTTCTTAATTACGAAGTTAGTGGATTCTCTGAAATGTTGGAATCGCATAATGAAGGACTATTGACACCTATAATCGTTCAGTCTAAAAATAAGGTGCACTTATTTCTCCTTTAATCCGACAGAAGTTTTACGAATTCTTACTGATGATTATCCTGTAATTTATTTCAGTTTATTTCAACGAAATATGTATTAACATGCGCTGGTTTATATTCGGATCGTTTAGCCGTCATGACGGGATGCGATCGTAATCCACGGATAGTTCCCTTCCGAGGCGAATACCTTCTTCTAAATGAAAATAAAAGACATTTATGTACAACGAACATATATCCGGTACCTAATCCGAAATTACCGTTCTTGGGCGTACATTTTACGCCTAGAATAAACGGTGAAATATGGCTCGGTCCAAATGCTATTTTGGCACTATCTAGAGAAGGTTACAAGTAAGGATCAGCAGAAATGTTCATTACAAAATCGTAAAAGTCAAAGATACTCATCGAAGTTCTGTCATTTTATGCATTTAGATGGACAGATATCAACATAAGAGACTGCATAGAAATGGCCAAGTTTCCTGGATTGTATAAGCTGCTCTTCAGGTACTTTATACCTGGAGTTAAAGAAATAGTTAAATCAATATTCTACCCATTGGCAATAAAGGATATACAAAAATTTATACCAGAAATTTCGTTTAAAGATGTAAAGAGGTAGGTATGGTTTTGTACGTGTACCTTATATCTCTTTGTTTTTAAATGTAATTCTTCTAATATTTTGAATAACTTCATTGTGTTTCAGAGGACCAGCTGGTGTTAGGGCACAAGCATTAGACAATGATGGCAAATTAGTAGACGACTTTGTTTTTGACAGTGGAAATGGCAGTATTGGAAGCAGAGTTCTTCATTGTCGTAATGCTCCTTCGCCTGCTGCAACGAGTAGTATGGCCATAGCAAAATACATTGCTGATAAAATGGAAAACGATTTCAAGTTTTAATATTCTGTGATATAATTGAAGGATCTAATGAAATTTCTCAGCAATGAGGAAAGTTCCATTCTCTTGTACACAGTAATTATACTTCATAATAGAATCTGTCACTGTCCAAAATATATATCGTAAGATTATAATATATTTTGTTACACCGTTTCTATATATTAGTTAGTACTTGATACTTCATAGCAATCATATAATGCATTACATGTGTTTTTAAAAGAATTTATTGAAAAGAAATAAAAACAAAATGAAATTTTTATATTCTTGTATTAAAATTTTTGTATAACAGCAATTGACGATAAATATCTGTTTATGTTCTATGTATTTTCTTGTATGTATATACATTTATATATAAATATCTTTTTCTAAAAATTTGTAATAAATCAGCATGTTTTGGTATCACACGTATGACGTATACTTTCCATAAGTATTTATCATTTTGATTGATTCGCATGACTGATATCATGGCTAATATAATAAACATATTAACCACTACCAGGTACATATGATTAAAAAACTACTAAAATCGAGTTAAAAATATGAATATGTTAAATAAAATATTTCAAATATCTAAAATGTATATTATAAATGTATATTGCAAAATGATTTATATAATAATTTAGATCAGTCTAATACCATTCCCTGATATTAAAACTCTAGATGTTGGAAAGTCCAATGCAACTGTCGAATGAAACATCATATTTGAGAGAACAACGACATATTCACTCAAAGCGAACATGGAATATACTGAAATCATAAAAAGCTATTGATTTTCCTTTCTACATTTAGAATTTAAAGTAATCTAGCTACTAAGTTCATACTTCATTGTATTGTAAATTTATTATTTTATAATTTTTCTACTTACCTAATGGTTCACAGTATTTATTATGCCTATAAAAAAAGTAAGATGCTAATAATATGGACAGTACATTTGACATCATTGCCCTCCATTTCCACCTTATAGATGTAGTTTCAGAAAAATCTCTGCTTACGTTACAACAATTTTTCATAACAAAGTATGATAATGGCATGTAGATAGAAGACATTATTAAAAATGTTATAAAAGATACTTTGTGAAATACTGCAAAAAATTAACAATCACTATTAACATTATTCTCAACAAATGCAAGTAAATGTATAAGTGTATGTATATATATACCGTAGTTCGAGTCAGAACTCCAGAAACTTAAAGTTACTAGAGATAAATTTTCAACAATATATGCGGCCAAAACAATGTTACTAATATATCGTGCCCATTTATATACATGCTCTTTATAATAACGGTAATACATAATCAGAACTAATGTTCTAGTTATAACTTGCGTAGCAATTGCCAATTTCCAAATATCCTTTTGAGGTCTATAATGGCCGATCGTTGCAGAGACTGATGGAAGAAAATTGTAAACCTACATAGAATAGCATAGAAAGTTTAACTATAAATGTATTATTTGTATCTAATTCATACATCTAATGAAATAAATAATATATTTTTAAATGATTACATTAATTCAGAATGTTCTCATTCTTAATTAGTCTTTGTAAATATTTCATTAATTAGATTTTACCTTACAATGGGTTGCAGTGGCATGTTCGAAATTATAGAGTACCGACCAAATAACGCAAAAAATAAATGCAAACAACGGTATAGATACAGTGACCCATGCTAATCTCGAAAATGAAATAATCGCTCGAACTTTCAACATGTCTTCTTCAGTGAGGGGAATGTAATCTGACCCCAGTCTCAATTTACTCATAGTCATGGAGTTCTTAGTTGATATTTTTTACGTCACAGAAATAGCGTCAAATAAGATTATGCTGCCAAATGCTTTCTCAATTCTTAATACCCTATGAATGTCGTAACAATATTTCGTTAGCTCGTTACACCTGTTTTGAAGATAAAATATCGTGACTGATAACGAAAACATTTAAATCTATATTTTGTAATTGGAATTAGTCTAAAAATACAATAATTTTGTTTCGCCGAATTAAATATCATAATAATAAAATTAATACGTAGGTGCAGCCATATTGGAAATTTAACATCTATACCAACAATAAACATAATCATGAACTAGAGAAATAGTTTTAGAGTTCTTGAGAGAAAAACAAAATGACGATTATTATGCACGCTATCTATTAGGAATAAACATCTTTTTATCTTTAAGATTCTAGCGACATCAACCGTGAAAATGTATTAATATGTATACGTAACTGAATATGAACTTGTTCAGATAAACTCTTATCAGTTATTTTTATCGTATTTAAAATCTAATCAAACAGAAAAAGAATGTAAATTTTATTTATTCATGAACCGTCGAAGACAAAATTTCAATTTTTATGGAAATATGAACGAATATGAATAAAACTGAATTTTGATGATAATAGAACCAAATAGAACTAAATAGAATTAAATGATGTTCCTATGTGCATGTTGCTCGAACGATAAAATGCAATGATGTATTTTTTTACGTGACTAAGAGATGGCTCTGTTCTAGCCTAATAGGTATCAGCTGATCGTACTGTGTATATCGTGATACGCGTTACAGTTATATTATTTGTATATTGCAATTTTATTAAAAGAAAGAAATATCGATGTGTTTTGTGGACAGAAATTTTAAACGATCTTTTATATTGTGTATCGATAATATTTAATGAATCTATTGATATAAACAAAGCGTTTCATTATTCTGACTTCATTTAATAAGTTTGAGGTTAAAGTTGCTAGTGATAATAAAAAAGTTATATGTTTTTTCTTAAACACGATTAAAAAACGAATATAAATCCTGTCAGCCTTGTTTATCAATTGGTAGAAGTAACATAGAAGTTCGCTTACCAAACAACGAAACATGTAAGTCTATTAACAGTATATTTTTTACAATATATGGTATGCTTTAAAATTTTTAAATAATACTTCAGTTTAATTTCAATAACTATTGATACAATACGTCAACCTGCAATACTGTCAGAACATTTGTTATAGATTGATTATTTGTTATTTATATAATAATGATGGCTTTATATAACAGGCACAATACTCTATATAACAGACATAATTGACTTAGTATTACTATTGTACTAGTATAAATAGATTTATTGAGTTAAAGAATATTTATTATCTATCTAAAAAGTATTATTGAATATTTATTGTTGATTTAAAAAATATTTTATCACTATTACCATATATCGAAACTTGTTTCCGAATTTGGAAATGAAAATATTATACAAGTATAGTATAGAAAAGAGATAGATGAATAAGAATATAAGTTCAGATTATATATCTACCTATAGATTTGTTAGAAGTTGAAAAGATGAAAGCAAAAGAAAAGATAGAAAAAGTATTCCGTATATTTTTTAAAACTTAATATATTTAAATAAAATCTACGCACCTTTTTTCATTTTCAACGTGACGTGAAACGATGAATCTTATTTAGAAATATCACTTTATTATCACATTTCATTAAGGCGTTACAAACGTATCCTAGTAAATCGTTATTTTTAAAAGCACTTTTTAATTAACTTCATTATGGTAGTTCCATTAAAACGGGGGTAGTCATTAGTCAGATCGTTCGCCGCGAAACGAAATCTTTCCCTTAATTTTCTTAATGCTTATGTCGAACATTAATCATTGTAGTCAAAAAAGTAACGTCTATGATAACGCGATAATAGTATTACGAACTGATGTATTTAGTATTAATAAGAAAAATAATAATATTAATTATATCTTTAATAATTTTTATTAATTTCTTTTTTCTTTTTTATTAATTTTTCAAATCAAACTTGACGATATACTTTTTCTCTCCGTTTTTTTTTTTTTATTAATCGATCGACTTTTCAAAACTCGGCGAGAAAGTAAATTAGATGCGTTAGGAAACGTTTAAGAAATGGATTTCATTATTTATGCTTGAAAATGTTGCTCATTTACTAATACACGTAGAAGTCATCATTCACGGACAATTCATGTTCCGGTTCGTCGAGACGCTAGTATCTCTTGTTAACAAGACTCTTTGTCTCGAGTCCACTCATCGATCAGACTGTTCTGGATTTCGGAATCCAGTCCTGCCGATTAATTTTCCCGCAGGGCAAACTGCCGGCCCTTGACAACTTTGGAACTGGATGGCACCGTTCCATCCGTCCTACTATTGTCCAGCCACATTTTACATTTATTTTATAAATCTTTTCTTAACACCGTTAGAACGATACATCGATTAAGATATTTACATGTTTAATGTATCCGATAAAATATCGTATTTAAATATTTAATTTGTGACATTAAATAAGACATAAAAAAGAAAAAGATTAATACAAACTATGTACTAAAAAAAACCGACAAAAAAACAAGATAAAACTGAATATTGGAAAGAACAAAGAAAGAAAGAGAAAAACGTCATTTTACGAGTCCGACGGAGTTCCGTTAATTAAATATAAATATTTGACTTGTTATGACGTAAAATAATAAATATCTTTTACAGAAAAACTGATTTTCTTTTTCTCGAACAGAATAAAACGTTAACAAAACTAACATTATCAACGTTATTATAAAATAATTGTCCTTTTTTCGAGATACGATATATTTAAATTGAAATGCATATTTTTAACGCGTGAAAAATCGAATTTAAACATTGACACGATAAAACCGATAGCAACAAACACAGTTGAACAAAATCAATTAAAAAATTTATTACACGCTGGTTGAACTCCGTCTCGTACTTTTCCACTCGCGTTTAAATCCCCGCTTCGATTTCGCGAGCAGGATCGTATTCATCTTTAATCCTACTTTAATCCGTTTCCTGGATGCGGAACGGCTGCGTTTTCATTACTGTGTATACACTCATCCCTTTTATTTTTCGTAGAAGCTTACATATTGTATTTTCTTGGTGTTGCTTTGATTTCTTTTTTAGAATTTATGGAAAATATAATAACGTTAGAAACATTGATAGTACATAGACGTGAGAAAAGAATTTCATAATGGGTTTCTTCTTTTATCTGAACAAATCTGGACCGTTTAGCGATCGATATTTATGAATTATTACCAAATTCCTCTCATATTTTTTATCGCGTATATTTTGTTATTCCTAAGCATAGTATATGTGTGTATTTGCGAGGGTTTCCACTTACCACAAAAGCAATACGACACGACATGTATCAGCCAAGTGCTAAAAGGAGCCTTTACTTCGTATTTGCCGTCTTCGTCTTCACGGACAACGTCATGGCTTTAAGGCTTGGCCAGTTTCATGCGAGGACTTAGACGCAATGCGTCGGGACACTTTGCCAGAAAGACCGCAGTATCGTTGTGTTATAACAAAGAACAGAGATAGATAGATAGATGAATAGATAGAAATGGAGAGAGAAAGAGAGAAAGAGAGAAAGAGAGGAAAACTAAATCCTTATCTTTTCTTCTATATTTTCTTGTATCTTTGTCTCTCTGTTTCTATTTCTCTGTTTCTGCTGTGTCTCTCTTTCTCTCTATCACTCTCTGTTTATCTCTTCGTTTGGACCATTCAAAGAACTGCTTTTGCCGACTCAGTCTCGTGGATGCGGAGAAATGCGGCCTTTTTGACTGACGCGCACCGCACTGCTGCTTTTGGCAGAGTGGTTACATCACGAATTGGTCGAAGCACCTTCCTCCTGCTTCTATCTCCTTTTTCTTTTTTTTTTTTTAATTTGCACACATTTGTCCGCGATGATCTTATAGGCTTAGGCTACGATATAACGAAAGAAACGATAAACAACAATAATATATTTGCTTTTTGTCCACTTTCGAATACGATCTTTAATTAACTTTTTTTATTTTTAACGATATACCTTTTTCTTGTTTTCTTATTTTTACTTCAAGAGAGATTAATCGTTTGTTAAATTTGTCATTGGAACATTTATATTTGGAACAAAAATTGTGGATTCGTTGAGAAGAGGAAGAACTTCTGTTTTCCGATTATGCAAAGTTTCCTTGGTGGCAAAGACTTTGGCGAGAGTACCTTCGACGCAATCGGTAAACGCAATCCGGTGCCAGCACTTTCAAGGTTCTCTTGACACAATGCCTCCTTGTTCTTTATCACTTTGATACAATCTTAGAGATGCTTCGTTAAAATATATGCGAAAATTGTCAAGTTCCATCAAGAAGCAATTGATTTTCAATTGATCAGATTATACAGTCTATCTTAAATGACTTTAAAAGAAAATTTCACTTTGAATTTTCTTTAGAAATACTAATAAAAACTACTTTTCAAAGGACCCAGTGTCGTATAAATACTGTACAAATTATTTGAAGCAAATGTAAGAAGAAAAGAAAAGAGAAAAGAATTAATACAAAAATTGAAAAAATTGACACCGAATGAAAATAAATATATAATACATACATCGATAAGAATAAAACTTATTTTTACAAGTCTCATCGTTTAAGAATGACAATTAAAAAAAAATATATATATATATATACTAAATATATTAATTAAATGTTTGATTTTCTATGACGTATAAAATCATAAAGGATGTAATGAAAAACTTGAGACAGAGTAAAAGCAAATATAAATTAAAATAAGTAAATATTTTTATACGGATTTTTAAGAACGGTCGAACAGAAAATATATTTATTAATTATATAATTAATTCATTCAAAAACGTTTCAATTCGTTATGATATATTTTGGTTTATTAAGAAGATACAACAGATGCAGATATTCGATGTTATCTAAGCAGAACGTCGTCGCTATTTCGGAAGCTAACTACGAATGTCGAAGAAGAAGAGAGAAGAAGAAACGACGGTAGCAAACCCAATAGGAAATGATTCGTTGGTCCAGCTAACATGTTCGGAGACGTGGAACGCCAGTGGAGAAATGTTTACGTCTTCTTCAGAAGGAAAGGCCAGTTGTATGAGTTGAATCTTTCGAACTTGTTATTCCACGCTTTAAACGAGCGACTGTTCCCTCGAAAATGAAGCATCGAGACGCGAACGACGTATGTACGCTTCACTGTATTTTGAAGATGCTGACGAAATGCAAGCCGTTCTAACGGAAGTACACGAAAAAATTTACGAATTAAAAATAAAAAAACATTTTGATTTTTACTCATTTATATATAAACGATATAGGTTTAGCACACGTACTGAATAACACACAAATTTAAATGGTTCTAATCGAATTATATGGAAAAACAAACGAAATGTTTTTATCTAATAAAAATGAATATGCAATTATCTAATATTCCTGCATAAGACACGAATGTCTTATTGACAAATTTAAATGACTCTAATCAAATTTTTATAGAAGATTTAAACGAATGATTTGATCTAATAAAAATAAATCTTGAATTATTTAATATTCGCGTGTAAAACATAAATATTGTCATCGAGAAATTTAAATGATCCTAATTTTATTTCGTAAATGATTTTATTTAATTAAAAATAAAAACAAACGAATATATAATTATTTAATAAAGAAGACTTTTGAAAATGCATGTCATTTCCATGATAAATGCACGTTCTATCATGTCCTAACGAGTACTATATTTGTCGCGGTCGAGCAAAGCCCATCGGTTTCACGGTTGAATGAAACTGCGTGTGCTGCCGACATTAGATTCTATTTGTGTCAAACAATACGAAACACATATATGTAGAAACCCACAGGCTGTCGAAGCTTGCATAAGCATCACTTAAATATCTTTACGTCACTACGATTCTCTTTTCTTGTTTCTCCTTTCTTTCTTTACAATTTCGATTTCGTCTTTTCCACTAGCGATGAAAACGAATTCGTTTTTTATTTCCAGAATCAAATATAATAAGAAATTCATACTTTCAAAAAATTATGGTTTTTTTTTTTTTATTGCTTGTAATATATACATTGAACGTCGTTGATACGAACACGACGATTACTATAAATCTTTTTTAAAATCACGTGATATAACTTAGCATCTCTGAAATGAAATTTATTATTTATTATTTTTATTGGTAATAAAATACGACGAATAAAATAGAAATTTAAGTGACGTCGTTTGACCTTCTCATATGATGGGAAAAGGATTAGAATTTCATTCGGGAGATGCGTAAATATGACATAAGCTTCGACGTGGGTCAAGTACGAAGAGAAGAGGGTCGGTGGTATTTTGACGCATCTGTCAGTCGATAAATCGTTAATGGAACTAGAAACCCAACACTTGCGATAGTGCAATGAAACTACAGAAGTTTCTCTATGTATCATAGGTACGGTGTAGTAAAAGCACGACTTGTTTTTCTTCTTTACGGTCTTGTTTTTTCGTTTTTTCTTTTCTGGTTTTTTCTGTCCTTCTTTTTTTTCTTTTTTAAGCGAACTAGTTTTTATTCAATTTATTTTCCTTTTTGGATTTTATATATAATTATATTTCAATATCAGAGAACGAATAAAATGATAATAATTTGAATTGAAAAAATTGGAGATGCAAATTATTATGAAAAAACGAATGATTAATCGAAATAACAAATTAATAATCGCAAACGTGTTCGTGTTCGAATTCATTGAAATTTCCGTGTAATTGTAAGACCATGTTCTGATTTTTGTTCGACCGCATTTAAGAGGCACGAAAGCTTACATACGTGAAAGTTGTATAATTATCGAATGATACGCATCCAAAGAAATTGGATTTCATTGCACTAGTTTCTCGGCAAGTCTTATCGCTTACGTTCGTAACCGTAATAGAAGTCGGTTATCGAACTGCATTGTCAGTCTTACGTGTGCATCTCCATGCAGTATCTCTGCAAATAATTGTTCATGTCTATTGGTTTCAAGGATAGTAAACTGTCAAAGAAAAGAAGAGAAATGCAAATATTTATTGGATTGATTCATAAATAAGTGACACATATTATTATTATTATTATCATTATTATAATTATTATTATTATAATTATTATTATAACGATAATTATATATGAATCAAACCAATATTTATAGATTCATAATTTCAAAAATAAATTGATCAGTTAAAATATGATAAAAATTTATCAATCGAATGCATAACGATAAATAAGAACGTTAAACAAATTCTCCAAACTTCCGGTAACATTGTCGTCGTAATTTTACAAATAGTTTCGATTCCGTTGGAACATTTCTCTCTTCGTTCTCCGATTAAACATGGAACCAGCGTTTCTCGTCTGCACGTAAATGCACATTCCGCTTCGTCATCAGTATTTACTCATTGCTCCCTACATTTTCCGATCACGTAGCGATTAATCGTCAAAGTTACTACGCCACGAACGAGATGAACGACGATTTTCGAATCGGCCTATTCGTTCCGTTCGTTTCAACTTCGTCTTTCTTTCGTTTGTAACCTTTAACGAGCAATCATCAGTGATTAAATTGAAAAACTGTTATATAAAACAACGTGAATTCTTTGTGAATTTCATACTAACGTCTATAAATAATCCTTTAGGATCAAGCTTTATCTCTCTTTCTCCTTCTTTCTTTTTTTCTTTTATAAATGTTCGAGTTTTAATTCGAATCATCTATAGCGTGTATACAACGTGAACAGAATCGTGAAACTATGGATTTGCAGTGAGAAATATGGAAAAGCTATTGGACGTACGTACGTATGTATATACGTATGTACGTATGTACGTATGTATGTATGTATGTATGTATGTATATATATATATGTATATATATGTATGTATGTATGTATGTATGTATGTATGTATGTATGTATGTATATACACGTCAAAAGAGGAAATCGAATTAACGGAAACGTTACGGCACGTGCATATTATACATATATATGAAATTCTATATCGACTTAAACAATTTCTGAAACGACGATACATAGGCGTATAAAATAAAGAGAAAAAAAAAACTAACGACATTACGAAGATATATCTAGAAGAAAATAAATTTTTATGAAAAATAAAGAGAGATGAGTATCGATCGTTGAAAAAAAATTGAATCAACGTCAAAATACGATTCATCGCTTCGGGGAGATAAACGGAGGGACGAGAATGGAAAATGAAGAAGTAGAAGATGAGATTATCGATTAGCGTAATATGATTTCCGGTGAGAGCAGGTATAAGTTTTGAGATAGAGTATTGCTGTGATGGTTTGGTTTATTATGCGTACGACGAAATTGTACATTTGCCGATTAGAAAATTAACTTGGAGAGTGAAAACGAAACGTAAAACGTGTTAAGTAATATGAAAGAAGAGGGTGGGAAGTATAATAATAATTATTATCATAATAAGATACCGAATGAATTCATAATAAAGTTCTATGTTATTCTTCGTCTTTTCTATGTTATGCAAGTATAGATAAAACAAAAGAAAATTCAAACATCGCGAATAATAATAATTTACCTTCTTTCTAATTCAATTTTTTTTTGTTTCGTGTCCTAAAAAAAATAAACGTTAATTCTTGGATATTAATTAATAATTAATCTTCCTCGCGGAAACAATAAATAAGATATCAAAAATACAAATGTGCATGCCTATCTCTTTGTGTGTATGTGACTTCAAAGTTATATTAAGTTATAGAGGGTTGATATCCTACCAAGTAAAGTTCTACTAATTATTAGACGCGTACCTACTCTCTCGACAAGTTCGCTCGAGGCAACGTATTAATTTCAGGTCGCCGGCACGTTTTATCGAAGACTTTGGCCAAGATTTAAACGTTGCTTCGGCGACAGTTTAATGTCCACGAACACGGCTGGCACGATATTCGAGCTACGCGGCTTAGATTTTCAGTGCCAGTGGTAAAAGCAGACGCGTGACACGACTGCTAGAGACATTGGTAAACGAACAATATTACTCTTTGCTCTTTTTCAAAAGCATGTTCTCTTGACACCTACTGTCGTGAAAAGTAACGAGGAAATTGACTTTCGTGGTGTTTTGTTCTTTTTTCTTTCTTTCTTTATTTCTTTCTTTTTGTTTCCCTTCTTTTTCTTTTCTTTTCTTATTTTATTTTATTTTATTTTACGTTACTATTCGTTTTTTATTTTTTTCGATCGAATTTCGTCGGAAAGTTTTTCACGGATTCAACGAGAAAAGTTCACGAGGAGAATGCGATAAATAAGGAATTTTTTCAGAACTCAGAAAATCCGTTGGAATTTAAAGGGACATCAGAAGATTTACTTCGGAAGATATTTCTCACTTCGCATATAATTCTTCGACTTCCAACTTTACTTTTCTGCCACAGGATTTACCAAATATGTCTGTCACATCGAAGTAGGAGTAATCATTCATCAATGAGTTCTTATGACATTCGTCTGTGTGTATAAAATCGTGTATCTCAAAGAAGTATAACAAAGTAGGAACGAGTTATCGATCAGCCTAATTTTCGAAACTTTACACGAAATACAAAACGTTTTTGTCTAAACTTTTCATCGGTAAAGAAAAAAGAGAGAAAAAGAGAAAGAAAAGTTTGTCTAACTGTTAACGAATTATCCATCGAGTAGGACATTAACACTTGAGATAATAAAACGAATTATTCGTGAGTTTATCAAACTTTTAATAAGCAATTATCTCGCATTTTAACTAGGATTCAGGAGCTTCTAGGTGTGAATTTTTGCATAAATTTAGGGAAAAGAAAGAGATGGAAGACAAAGAAAAAGAATGAAGAAAAATTACGGGGAGAGAGAGAGAGAGAGAGAGAGAGACAGAGAGAGTGAGAGGAAGAGGGAGGAAGAAAGAGAGAAAAAAAAATGAGAAAAAGAGACAAAAAAGGAAGAGTGTGAAACGAGAAACAAAGTGACAGTTTCAGCCCACGAAGAGAAGATATAAAGAGAGAGAGAGAGAGAGAGAGAGAGATAGAGAGAGAGAGAGAGAGAGAGAGAGAGAGAGAAAGAGAGAGAGTGAGTGAAGAATAGGGTCGTGGTAGTGCGAGAGAGACAGAGTATACGAGAGCTCGTAAGAGTGAGCAAGATAGAATGAAGAGAGACGCGCAAGCGCCGATTTGCGGCGTGGAGAACGCTTGCCATCCGCGTGGCGCGAGTTAGAACTTGGCTTCGTGCTTTTAGTCTTGCCCCGTCCCTTCGTCCATTCTCGTCCTTACCCGTGTGCTTACTCTACGATCAACCCTCTAACTACCCTCTTCTCGTTCACGCGGGAAATTCATCCTCGTGCGTCAAGAACGCGTGCTACTCGTTCCTGTAAACGAGTCCATTCATTTGTAAAAAAAAATTATATCTTCGATCGGAGGTATGATGATTTTGTTATCGAGTGCTTGTTCATCCTATCGAGGACGAAACTTTAGTTAAAAAACGATTGGATCGTTCGATCGACGTAGCTAAAGGAGTGATTGGAAAGTACTTCGATGTCCAATCATTGAAAAGAATCTGTAATGCGATATTTTTTATAAATCAAAGAAGTAACAGAATGTCGGAAGAATTATTATCCCATCGAGATTCGACGATTACCAGAAGGAATAATAAGTCAAATACAGCTCAAAGAAGATGGCGTATCTTAGCAAAGGCTTTAACAGGATCTTCGGATTATCAAACAGAATCAGACGAAGAGATTTCCGTACGACGTTTTACTAGTTTTGGCTTGCTCAAGCCGATACTGTTGGAGAATACTGTGACCGATTCTGACTCTTGTTGGTACGAGTATTCCGCCATGTTGGAGAACGAACTCTTTGAAGTTCAGATACGAAGGATAAACAAGAATTTTACTGCGAACGAACTGATTGGATTCAATAATACTGGGAATGTTTGCGTTTGGCCATCCGAGGAGTGTCTCGCTTACTATCTACTAAAGAATCGTGATATTTGTCGAAACAGAAGCGTTCTCGAGCTTGGTGGTGGGATGAGTTGTCTCGCTGGTGTCCTCGTTGCAAAATACTGCAATCCGAGTGCGGTCACGCTTACCGACGGCAACGTTACCAGCGTTGATAACGTTCGCTGCATCGTCCTCAGGAACGACATGGCCGATTTCGTCGAATGTGGGGTTCTTCAATGGGCTAGGGCTGCACGAGCCCTTAGGCAAGCTGCTGCAAACAATTGCAATCGAAAGGTGATTATCTTCTCTCGAAAGAGTGCTACGAATTTTCGAGATCATTCCGATCGAACTACGTAAAATTTTACGATGATCGATACGTTTAGTTTTATTGATCTCGATTGAATCGATTTCTCTCACATTAGTAAGACCGACTGTGTGATATATGTCGATCGTAAAGTCGATCATAAAGTCAATCACGATATCGTATCGATAACGATATACTTATATTGATTTTTTTATTTTCTGTAACTTTGCATGCTGTTTTATTACGTATTTATTCATATTGTTTCTAAACGATACTTCGTTTATCTTCTTATCCTATCTGTTATTATATATTTATTTATTTTACGTATTATTATATATTATTATATATTTTGTATAATTTTTAAACGATGATCTTTTCTGTTTTCTAATCACATGCATTTCTATATTTTTATTTTTTTAATAATTTTGAATTAATCCTTTGTTGACTTTTAATCGAACATTCATGGTAATCGTTCCAACACGAATCATAGTGTTAGAGAGCAGACAAATTTCGAAACGCATGGTCGATGCCCTCGTGGCCGAATAACGCGATTCGTCGTGTGCCATTCTGACCGATGTTAATGTGATCGGCATCGACAATGTCAAGTGCACCCTTGTCTTCGACAATGCGCATACCAATTTCGTATAAGACTCGACGTAATGCATTCCCCGTCACGTTCGATGAATCATTTCGAACATCGTGCCTCGTTCGATGAAAAAATAACGAAGAGCTCCGAGGAACGAAACAAGGAAATTTTATAGTAAAAATAAAAATAGAAATATATATATCATATATTATTAAATTGCCAAAGAATCGTATAAATTTTCTTACATTCACAAATATATATATACATATATACACGAAATTTACAATTAATTTATACGATATCTTTAATAAGACTGATTTGTATTCGTTTGGTAGAATTTTAATAATTCTTTTTATTTGCATTTGCATTTTGTGAATTTATTTAGCGATTATATTTTAGTTAATAATAACACGGTCAATTTGTTTCGTGTAAATACACATTTATCGTTCGAATTAATACTAACATTATTCTGTTAACGAGTAAGTCGAGCGATGTTTGTTCTATTATACGAATCGATGGCTTACGAAGCTTTTATAAGTTTGGTTCATTCGTGGATACTAAATCTTGTACAGAACTTCCGGGTCGTTTTCTCTATCACAGACCAGACGGAACGCGCGTGAATAGCTATATGGATGATGCACCATTCCAATGTTTCCGGCTAGACTTTAGTTCGACTTCCTGTGTAGATCGTACCGAGCTCTCTCTCCTCATATTTCCGGTTGTACTTAACGTTTTGCCTCTTTTCTTTTTTCTTTTTTTTTTATTTTTTATTTTTTTTTTTAAAGAATACATTCGTGCCAATGTCGAGTATCGACTCGATTCAGTAAATCGACGGCTTTTTCGTTCTACGTCTTCGTTTTAGTATTCTTTTTTCTTTTTTCTCTGTCTCTTTTTTTATTAATTTTAAAAATACGTTTTTAACAAAATTACACATTGACCTCATAAGAATAGAATAATTAATAGCTTTTTAATATCCGTGCAAGTTGTATGTTTGAGATGACAATAACAAATACTCTTTGTTCATTTATTTATTTCTTTTTATCTTGGATATTTCCTCGGAGAAATCTCAAAGTTTACCATCTAGTCTGCTCTCACTAGACTATCAAATTTCGGATATACAAGTTAACGTCTACCCCGTTCGCTCATAAATGTTTCGTCAATATTACATAAATTCGATTGGAAAGGTCTAGCATTTTCATTGAATGGTTTTAAATTTATGCAGATACTCAAACGTTCTTTCAAAGAATCATCTCTTTTATACTCCGATATTCGTTTGATCGTACGAATATCGACAAAATTCGATAGCACGTAATGTTCCTATCGTTTATCGAGTTTTTCGAAATTTTCGTATATATTTTGGGGATTTTTTCTTTTTTTTCTTTGATCCATTTTTATCAGACACGCATCATCGAGCAGGAGGATGACCTACCAAGCAAGAAAAGATCCTACGACGTGATCCTCTGCGCAGATTGTCTTTTCTTCGACGATGCCAGGCTTGACCTGGTCGAAACGATTTATGGTTGGCTTGCTGACGACGGTGTGGCCCTGGTGATAGCACCTAGACGTGGAACGACGTTTCAGAAATTCGCCGAAGCCGCGATCAAACGTAGTTTCATAGCCAGGCAGACCGAACGATACGACAGCGAGGTCTGGTCGAGACATCTGGAACTCTTGGATCAGAGCCAGGAATATTCAGCCGATTTGCATTATCCTGTTCTCCTGGAGCTCAGCAAGCAGAAAAAGACACCACCGGGATGATCGAGATCCATTGGGGATGAAGAGGACGACGACGATGACCTTGACGAGAGTATCAGCGAATGAAATCTCTTTTTTACTCTTCAAACCTTTGCCATTGTCTTTTTTCTCGGGTATTTTGTTCGAGTTGTTTTTGAAGTCAAGATCTATCGAGATAAATGAACGTTGTTTATATTTTATGACAACGAGGGACGAATGATGGATGATGAGAAAACTGTTAAAGAGTTCAAAGTTCAACGGCGATTGTCGAAAATTATATTCGAAGAGTACTTTGTCGAGTCGTTTGGATTTTCGAGTAGAAACTTGAGAGAAAGTTTTCGTAGCACGGAGAAACGCGTAAAACCGAATGGCATCGTTGTTCAGCGTTAATAACGCGTTAGCCAAATTGACGATGCTCCATCGGCTTCCTAGCATCATCTTAAGACTTAGACGATGTTGAAGATGTTCTTGGAATACTATTCTCTCTCTCTCTTTCTCTCTCTCTCTCTCCCTCTCTCTTTCTTTCTCTTTCTCTTTCTCTTTCTCTTTCTCTTTCTCTTTCTCTTTCTCTTTCTCTTTCTCTTTCTCTTTCTCTAAGTTATCTACTAGAGACCATTTTCATTATGCTCGAAAATGCATCTCGTTTGTATACAAGCGTGCACGTGCATCCTAAGTATAATATTTATACGACAAAGGAAACATTTAATCTTATTTAAACGAGAACATATTAAAAAGTAACGTTTAGTTAATTCTATAAAGTTGATTCTACAAACTTTCTTCTATCGTTTAAGAAGAGTTTGAGAGAACTATTGAGAGAATCGTATTCAACGTACCTGATTTTTCATAGAACGAAAAAGTCAGTGTTCCGATATCCCATTCTGTGACGTAATTGTATGTGCGTGTGTGCTGACAGAAGTTTCTAAGTTGTATTACGTACGTAAGGTTTGAGTAAATGTGTTGACGACATTGTGTGCGGGGTGTTGAACGGCGAGAAGAAAATACAGAAGTTTTTACTAAATTCTTATTTGTTTTTAAGTTTCTTCGAAGATCAAAAAAAAGAAAAAGAACAAAACATCTTTACACGAAGCTTATTTCTTTAACTACATTTTTCTGACTTTTTCTTCTTCCTTTCTTTCTTTTTCTTTTCTCTTTTTTTTATTTAGTAGATGTAAAATCTCATTAACGATCTTTCGTTATTATTGAAATTTATTACAAAAAAAAAACGATGTCATCGAATCGAGGAAATAATAAGTCGAGGGTTCACATGGATCGCGGTTATTCGAGTTTAACATGGTCTCCCTTTGTTTTCACGCACGATTACGGAATAACGTGTGTCTACTCACTGATCAAGAGTCTTTGAAAGCGATTCTATCCAAGAGAGAGAGAGAGAGAGAGAGAGAGAGAGAGAGAGAGAGAGAGAAGGAGAGAGAAAAAGAGAGAGAAGGGAAGAGTTCTTTAACCACCCTTATATGAAGTCTATACTCTCCGTTGGTAACGTGGACGATGATTGGATAAGCTTTCTCTCTCTCTCTCTCTCTCTCTCTCTCTCTCTTCCTCTCTATCGCTCTCCTTCTCTCCTTTTCTCTTGCTTTGTCTGAAGAATTTTCGAAAAATTCAGCGATATTATGTTTACTGTATCATCTCGTCGTCGATACTCGAGATTGCTCGTTCGTTGTCGCATTTTCGATAGAAAAGATCAACGTTACGTCGATGAAAGAAATAAAAGGAATGTCCGGATGCGGTTGACGGCCAGTACTGAAAATAAATACGAGCGAGAATGCTTTCGGAGAATCGATCGAGTTCCCCTCATTCTATGCTTTTCACTCGATTATCATCCCTTTTTTTGGGAAAAGCGAAGGAACGTGCGAAAGCGATGAAAAAAGAAAAAGCGATCCTTCGATTTTTTGATTCTTCGATCGACTTGATCGAGCTGACGAAGCAGTCGTTGCTTCTTTACTCTCGACTTCTTTCACGGTCGAATGAACAAGATTCAAAAGGCTAGGAACACGAACGACGGTGACTTGACTACTGTCGTTAACCAGAAAACGTTGAAATAACGTTGTTACGACGATGAATAATGATAGAGAAAGTTGGGGAGAGAAAAAAAACGCCAAATACCGAATGGCCAGACCCGATAAGTCGTCCCCATCGCGATCCTACATCGATCAAACTCGACAAAATATATTCCTCTATTTTGCTTGACATAATATCAAAAACGTCACAATCTACATACATATATAAGTTTTTATTTAACGTATCCACATATATAATCTACGATACGTCGTATATCGTTCTGATTCTAATTTTGTTTTATATATTTCGTTCTATATAAATAGATTTAAAATTGTTGTTTTGATTACCATTTTATTATGCAGTTTAGTGATTCATTATTTTTATTCGAGCTAATGAATATTTTATCTATGTGTATTTTTATCTTGTTGAAACGAATTTTATTTATTTATTATCTGATATTTTTTTTTGTTAGAATCGAAACGAATGATTTAGAATTGTTTAAAATGATTGAGGGTCCAAAGCTCTTATAAAGAGTCTTCTTTAAAATTTTTCGAATTTTCATAAAGCGAGAAATTTAGAGAATTTTTTAGCAGCTAATATTTATAGAAATAGTTGATAAATAATATATCGAAGAATACAATATACATATTCGATTATGATTACAAATTTTAATATGCAAATTGCTTTCTTATTATTGTATAAGAATTATATACGTGTAATGTTCTCTCTAATATTGTTATATTAGTAGTATTAATCGTATAAACTTTTTCGATTATTATCAAATAGTCGGAAAAATAAGAAATTGCTCTCAAAGTGAATAGGGCAATAATATTTTATCAGTAACAACATTAAAAAATGTATGCATATTGTACGAGCAGTTTTCCATTTCAATATTCGTATTACGAAACAATTATTATATTAATTATAATGCGGACAAAGTCGGAGTCGACTTATTCCTATTCTAGTTATTAAGATACAAGCGTAGAAGCATAAGAACGGTAAGAATGGATGTTGAGAGATTTTTTTGTTATATTGGTTTATTTCACGAAGTAGAAGAAAAATGTTCGAATGTTCGAGGATGTGTTTTTTGTAAAAAAAAAAAAAAAATTGTTTGAACGAAAGGTAAAGAAAGTTTGTATAGGTCGAGCAAGCCCTTTAGCGACAGACAAGATAATTAAGTAAAAAGTCGTTCGTTGAAATGGTCTAATCTGACCCTAATCCTGATCGTTTCTTCTTTTTCTATATCTTATACCTTTCCAACTCCAACGTCATTACCTCGAAGGACCAATCTAGTTAAGTCTAGTCAAGACTACCAAACTTCCATTATCACGTACCTATGTATCCGCAAACAGCGTCTATTATACATATGTATATATCTATATATATATATTTACGGTTATATCATATACTAGAGAATTTCTCGAATAATAAAATATTTTCAATTATTGCCTGTGTTAACTTTTTCTCAATCTACCCGGCTAAAACGTATCTCATTCCACTAAATTTTCTATATTCGAATTAGAATTAAACCTAGAATTAGAATTAATGATTAATCCTTTAATGCGTGATTTATTGTTGTAGAAACTTTTCAGAAAAGAAATATATATATATATATATATATATATATATATATACCAACTATGGAGTAAATATTAAAGCGAAAAAAGATAATTATAGGTATCAAAACTTTTTTATAAAAAATTGAATAAAAAGAAAAATTGTAATAAACGGATTAATATCTTTTAATTCTGCTATATACATTTAAGGGTTAAATCGAGGCTAAATGCATTAAGAATGAAATCGAAGAGTCGTTGATTCGAACTAAAAGCGATTGAAGTTGAAAGAGTTGAGCCAGGAGTTAAGTGTCTTTATCTCGTTGAAAGAAGCGAGAGCGAAGAGATATCGGCAAGAGCACCGGCCATCGCTTTATCTCTTTCGGCACGTTTGCCAGGACCTGACGCAATCTCGAGTGCCGGCGAGCTTTCTAGCACTAGGTTAGATCGTGTCAGGTGCCGCGTCTCGAAGAGACATTTTAAGAGACGTTCATCTCGACCTTGCGCTCGTACTTCCGGCTCTTTACCGAGCTCAAAACGTTCCCTTTAATAACTACGTTTTATAGTGGTCCACGAGACTCAAATAAATTGAAAACTCGTTAAACGAGAACATCGAGATTGTGATAATACGAAGGTGATATGCACACAAAGCCTGATGATTTTAATCAATAATTAATGATAATATAGCAGATATTTTTATTTGATATATATATATATATACATATTATAATAATAATAAAGAAAATATACTCAAGATATATATTAATCTGAGATATTAATAATATATTAAATAATATATTAATAATTTATTAATATATTATTAACATGTTTATATATTAAATAATATATTAATAATATATTAATAATGTATTAATCTGAGACTTTAATAATATATTAAATGAGAATATTATTTGAAATAATGATATAACAGATTAATCTATCGGACAAATACATAAAACGGAAAATTACGATGATAAAGAAAAATAGTTAATTATCGATAAATTGTTTCCCACGCGAGAATTCTTACGATAAAGCCACGCAAATAGAGTTTACGTTTACTTTTAAAATGCACTTTTCCTTTTAATTAATTAACGCGTCCGCAATGTGGCACAACTTCATCTTGTTTATAACCATCTCATTCTTTTCCTAGTTTTTCTTAATACCCAGTGGCGAACTTTAATGACCTCGTACAATATTTCAGTATTTTTATTCTATAATATATTTCCCAGAGCCATTTATTAATTAATTAATTATTTCGCGTCTAACGATTGTATTCATTCTTACGTTCGACTTTTTATAATGTAAATCTTTTATTTTATTTTTTTTCTCTCATTATTTTATCTCATTTCGAGTTTTGGACAAATTCGAAGAACTTTTTGATCGTTTAAGAAAAATTTTAAAAGCGCTCGCACGTTGAAGATTAATATAAAACTTTCTATGAAACTACGATCAGACTGTCTGCTTTAATTAAGAGAGATTTTAATAAGAATGGAATAAAAATTGTTCATACGTAAAAATTTTATTCAAAAGCATTTATTCCTTTGTGAATTATTCGACGAATTTGTATGACATACAATAAAAAAAAAAAAAATGAAAGCTTTTTGACGTATGATAATAGTTTCGATTAGCATCTACTTTTCGTGACCGAGTTAAACAATTCTAGAGAAAATAAAAAAAGAGATGACAAAAAGGGGTGGATACCGAAGAGAATCATATAGTCGACTTCTATACATTTACTACATTTATCCGTTTACCCACACGCGATACATTACAGAAAAAGAACGAAAGAAAAAGAAGCAGAATTGTCGTTTAAACCTAAATTCCAACTACGATGCAAATTCACAATTTGATTTGAAGTTATTGGCGGATCGAAAGTAGACTCGTGAGAGTTGAAAAGATTCTGATAAAAAGTAGAAAGGAAAATCTCTTGAGAGTTCTTGAAAAGAATCAAACAAATAACTTAATTATAATATAACAAAATAATAACAAATATATAATATTTGTATAATTAATTATCTTACTTTCCCTGCAATTTTTTAATTATACTTGGTTCATTTCTTTGAGAGATTTTCTGTATTATTATTGTTATTGTTATTTTTGTTATTATTATTAATATAATTATTCATATTATTCATATTATTATTATTAATATAATTAATTTAATAATATAATTAATTATCTTACTTTTCTTGCAATTTTTTAATAATATTTGGTTCATTTCTTTGAAAGATTTTTTTATCATTATTGTTGTTATTATTTTTATTATTATTATTAGTATAATTATTCATATTATTTACATTATTATTATTATTATTATTATTATTATTATTATTATTATTATTATTATTGTATATTTCGAGTGATTCTCGATTATCCTTACTTGCAAGAAATTTACTAATTATGAGTATGTATGGTGTACCTCTGGTATAACCTTTCCCTTAATTGAGCATCATTAACGAGGGTGTATGTTAGAAATTTACTACTGCCTGTAAGTATACCATCCGTTGTTTACTCAGCAACGCAACGCAACGCAGCACAACGTAACATGTCGTGCTCGACATTGGGGTATTGTGTGTGTGTATGTAGAACGATGTACCTTATAATTAACTAACCAACGATCGTTTATACAATAACAAACGTATGTCTAACAAGATCTTATCAGCATTCGTTCTGATTTCATATAATATTGATATTTAACTATAAAGTTTCACGCAAGTCATTCGCGATACATTAACTCTTAAATGCATGTGCAGAATTGCAACGTATTAATGTTTAATGTAGTTTAATGTGCTATGTAATGCACCTGTAATTATTTTTTTATTTATATCTCGCAAACGAATTTATGATAATATTGTTTTCCCATTATTTTCGTTTTAATATTCATCTAAAAGGTAGCATAAATTTATTTTTGTAAAAAATTACTAAAGATAATGAATCATAGATTAAAGGATTAAATAAACGTAAAGTATAAATACAATTGGATTTTCAATATGATTTGAAAGATAGTCGATGTCGAAGTTAAAATCAAGAATGTAAAAAAGACTTAATTTTATAATCTCGTATTTTTATTCGATTACCCAGTCGATTTAAACTCCACCTCTGGCGATCGGATTTAATTGAATCGGCCTTACAGTAGTATTATCTTACTCTATGAATTCTTCTTGAAAGTGTTATAAGCTTTTCGTTGAAAATGGAAGGGTTCTCCGAAAAGTGTAGAGCTTTAACCGATAAGTCCTCTTATGCGGTCCATTTACGACAAGTGCATCTCCGTGCCTGTTGGTCAGAGAATACCGTGAGATGTATTAAGATCGTAGATCCTTTTAGTTATATGACGTTCTTCCTGTCGTAATTCGTGGAGAAATAAATATAAATTTTTAAGGACGTTGTGTAACGTCGGAAACGATTTCTAAATACTTTTATTTCTTTTTTCGAATATAAAATATTAAAGCAGTCTTTTTCTATCGTAATCCTTAGAGAGAAATGATGTAAATTTTTAACGATGTTGTTAAACAAACGGAAAGAGTTTTCTAATAATTATCTTTTTCGAATATATTACAAACAAATTGAAAGAGTATAAAACGTCGAGAAGATATTCTTAATCTGAGTAGACGTTTTCCGTGAGAGAATTTGCGAGGGAGATTATTCGCATAATGCGAGACACAAAACGCAGGGTGAAACTTTCTTAGCGAACACTTGGGCTGGACGTGAAACGTTAAACAAGACAGGGGAGAAATTTTACGGCCGACAGATTCGAGCGTTTAACGACCATCTTTTACAACGTCTCCTGCGTATAAACAGTGCTGCGTAGTATAATGTACAACATCCTAAATAAAGATGTCGATGGAAATATCTGCTCTTGGTTGCAAAGAAGTTAACAATTAGACGATAAGAATGAACAACAATTAAGCGATAAGAGTGAAGAATGAAAATGAAAATAAATTTTAATATATGTCTGACTTCAAATTTTTCTTTAAAAACGAACTTTTTTAGATTGTTATAATATCTTACACATTTATGATATATATATATTTTTTAATAGATATAAAATATATATATTCTTTGTGTTATACATTTCATATTTATTAAAAAAATATGTGTTAAATATGTAAAACGCAAAGAAAATAATCTAATTCGCTATAAATGGAATACGATCGATTATGCAATTTAAAACTATAATATATTCATACGTTCGACAAAGATCACATCGGACGAAAACATTGGACTTTACTTAATGGATAGGTTTATATTTCTTTTGAGATAATATCATGAGATTGGAACGTCATCACGAAAGGTACTAGTCAACCAACGTAGATAAAATCGTGCCGATAGAACGTGCTCCGATCTGAAAATGATCTGAACACTAGGATAGTGAAATTCTCTAGACTAGAAGTGTAAAAGCGTCCGACAATCGTTTTGCTATGCAAATTGTTCGAGAAAAGCAGGTCGAGTAACTTGGAGTTTCTCGTTTGACGATCGAGATCGACGTCTCGCCGCGTGATTTAGGGAGCGCGCCACGTGTTGATAATATTTATCTTGACATCGAACCCGTTTAAACTCCCATACTCGTGTAAACGTTCGGCCGGGCGGGAAATTTTCCAGAAATAACACGAGTCGATCGTGAGTGGGGTCTCTTCGTAGATCGGCACGGAAGGTCGTGATTATTTTACGACTGTTTTTGTTTCGTCTTCTCGTCGATCGAAGCTTTTGTCGAAGGATCGACAAAATTGTTCATTCTGAACGACCCTTCCATTATTTCTCATCCATGCACGTATCCAATTTCGTTCCGTTTATCTGATTCCTACGATAAATCTAATACCTTTGATAGTTTTTTTAGAACCTTTTTATCGACTATTGGCAAGGGAATTCTTTCCCTTTTTTTCCCTTCTTTCTTTCATGAATACGAAGAGAAAGAAAGAATTCGATAATGAAATTGTAAGATCAATTGTTTTTACATTTTTACGTCATTTAATTCTGATTACGAATAGAAATGTTAAAGAAAATGTCGAGAGTCATTCGTGATGTTGGATTTTTTATGTTTACGTTGATAATGTCATTGAGGGGAATAAACAGAAAAAAATTATTGTTGGATTATTAATCGTGCCGTGAGAAGGCATTTTTCGAATGGACGTACAAATATTTTCTGTATCTTTAGATCTTTTCATTAAATATTCGATCCAACAGATTACCTTTTATTCTTCTCTTCGATCAAATATAATAAATATAAATGTTCTCTGAAAAGAAAAAGAAGATGCAAAATGCCTGCGCGTGCAGACAAATCATGACGATTAGACTCGCATCTATTTCGATTTAGAAAAGAGGTCGAACGATTGTAACAGATACCTCTCGACATTACCTGAAGACTCAGGCAGGGGTTTGACAATCGATTATGCAAATTCTAGGAAAAGCGAACGCGGCTGGTTTAGATTCCGTGGAAGAAGAGGCTGCACCTTTGCTCGATCACATAAATCTTTTCCATCCTCGATCGTTTTCCTAACGTTCTTTATGTAAATTCTCCTCTTCGTCCAAAAAATATTGCTACTGGGTCACGTCTAAACTGTCTCTAATATATATGTATATATATATGTGTGTTTGTGTATATATGTGTAGTATTTTGAATACATTTCCAAAATCAAATTCATATGACATATAAAAATTGAAAAAATGTATAATATATGCGTAATTACATTTATAAATGCTTCAAACATAAATACGTATTGTGTATAGATGTTTAAATACGTTGAACATGACGATAGATATATACAATATATATATAGAATATACATATATACATATATATATATATATATATATATATATATATATATATATATATATGTAAATATATCATGCGTAAATAACATCCATATACACACGCACAAATGTGTGTGTGTGTGTGTGTGTGTGTGTGTGTGTGTGTGTGTGTGTCCATATATATGTAGATTTATATTGCTTCTGGTATTTTACATTATTATAACGTTTCGCTAATTCACGAGATAGAAACGGTCAACTCGAATAACACCGTTGTGTTGTTTACGGAGACAAACCATGTGCAATTTAATTCCACTCGATCATATTGCTGCAATCTCGTTATATTAATCTACGAGAGCTTTTCATGAAAACTTCAATGGATTCGAATTAAATCTTAATTCCAGGATCTTGTTAAAAGGTATGAAGTTAAAGAAACGTTAACCCACGAAGGATATCCTTTGAGAATCAAGTTTGTATTGATATATCAATCTTTTTACCCCCTTCGTTTTTCGTTCAAAAATCTTGCTCTTCTAGAAGCGCAAAATATAATCGAAAGTTTGTAAAGTCGAGGAGAAATGTAATAACTTGTAATTAAAGTTTAAATTAACCAAGGGGTTTGTGCCAGGGGTATTTGAAAAAATTATGTATGTAAGAAGACTATATTGCCAGTCTTCATAAGTGGAAGAGTCACCGATGAAGTTAGGCCACAAAAAAGTTATTTACTTTATCCGTTATATACAAGATGTTATGAGCAGATGGTTAAATACGAAATTAAATTATATAACCGTCGTAGATACAAATAAAAATAGAATACAATGTATAAGCGTAATAAAGGATAAAAAATATAAGGATAAATCAAGAAATGAAGGTTCACTCTCTTTTTTAAAAATTCAAAACATTTTAAATTTAATCTTTATCCAAAGCAGAAAGATATATTTATAATAATAAATAAATGAGAAATTATAGTATCGAGATAAACTAAAAAATAATCCTAGATTTAAAAAAAAAAAAGATTCCATTTCCGATATAAAGGCCATCTCATTCAGATTATAATATGAATTTAGAGTATTATGGCCCAGATAAAGGAAAAGCTTTTAAACATAATAAAAAGAAAAATTATTATTCGAATATAACTTCTCCGCAAGGATCACATAAATTCAAAAATGTTGAGCATCCTTCGTGAAACCACTTATTATATCTCACACATCGAATTTAGTCGTCTTCTTTCGATGTATAGATATACTGCTTCCAATATCCAATGTATTCGGCATTATTTACTTCCTCAAAACTTTCTTTGGATTCTTGGATTACAAAATCCGAAAAATTTACATTTGAAAATAAATCTTTCATAATATTCTTACGTTTCGATTTGGTGAAATTTTTAACATGTTTTGTTACTTCAGCGTTTAAAGTTATGTAGTCTTCTACGTCTTCTAATTCGTTGAACTACACCTGATGACGTATACTGGTGATTGAATTAAAACATTGTGTCTGGCGTGTTTGTCACAGAAGTCTTTTTATTAATTGCTTGCGAAGAACCAGCTGAGCCATGTTTTGGTTCTTTATTTTCCTTCTTATCTTCTTCAATTATATCAGGCACATGTTATTCTTCATTTAAGAAAGCGTATAGTAGACATTCGCCATTAAAAATGATTAACGCAAAGAATAAAAATCCATCATCTTCGTATGATTAGCCTGATTTATGTCATACCAATATATAATTTTAAAATAAATCAACTATTCCAGTCGATGACCCCGATAGGTCAAAAAACCCATCTAACTCGAAAATCTGAAAGTAATAATTCACTTGTTTTTTTTAGTAATTCTACGATAATATCTCTTCGCACGATCTTTAAATATTAATACACTGTATCCAGAAAAAATCATTGCTTTTTGATAAATCGTTAATAAATTATGATTTAAAGAACAATCAGAAAATTTTTGAAAATATTTCATTTCTATATTACGAATAATTTACGTAATAATTTCTTAATTGAAAACAAACAAAGAGTACCGTTCATATGTTTTTTTAATAAATGTCAGGACAATAGCAGGATCATCTTATCTTGAATTATCTTAAATAAAATTACCCATCTTCTTATGAAAGACTATAATATATTTTAATAATAGAATAGAAATATTGTCTTTAAATTTTAAAGAATATATTAAATTATATTAATAAATTTCTGACTGCTAGGAATAGTATACTTTAGGACGTGAGTTACCATTCTCGCATTGTTTTATTGAAAAAATTACCGTGCATGCGCATAATAAACAGGTTTCTTTATTCTCCTAATCCCCAGACAGAGAAAATGATATCGTCTATATCATGATATTGTCGGTCTTTTCTCGATCCAACTGATAATATAGTCTTTTCATATAATTTACCTATATGAAAAGAATTTTCTTAAAATGTTACAAGTGGTGCGATAACATTTCTTTTGATAGATGTTGATAGATCAGCACTATCAATTGTGCAACACGGTCCATGCTCTGGCTATTTTTAATGTGAAATTTAAACAACGCGATTTTCCTGATGATTTTAATAAATAACAAAAATTCGAGAAACGTTTCTCTAAGGACATTCTTTGAGATCTTCTTGATAAAATTTATTACGTATAAACAATCTCGTTTGTTACTGTCTTTAATTATTAATGAATTCATTAAAACTGTTTCTTTTATTTTATTGCAATGTAATTGCAATGTAAATAAAAATACATTTGACAAAAGGCAAGATATTTTTAACTTCGCGTGTATCTTATCAACGTAGTCAATACACGATCGAAAACTCCTACGAAGATTCTTGGTGATATTTCATACATGAGATGCAGCGATTCTCAGATAACGCCTGCACAAAATTTCCATGTAAATAGTGCGAACCGTGAAAACGTTTACTTGTCTCGCATTCTTTCGAGTAAATCAATTTTTATCTATCGTTTTGTAAAAATTTTCAAGGAGCTAGTTGATTGTTGAATATCGATAAAAATTCAATTTTATAAAGAAACTCATCATTTTTCTCATTTCTACTCAACATTGCTAACAATTTTTAAAATAAAATTAATTTTACCAGCTTTTGAAAATATATTTTGTCGTTGAATATTTCGAATATAACAAACAAATATAACTAGCAATATGCATGTAAGCATACTTATCTAGCTATATATGTATACGTATACATATTTATATACAAATTTGCATGTGTATATATATTTATATAATTCTATTATTTAATAACGCATCAATCGATATTAAGCGAAGTTCATAATTTATTATACAATTTGGTGTGCTTTAGATTAACATTTAACAATCTTTTTGCCATGCGTTTTTGTTTATAATAATATTATCGCGCAAATGTTTGTAATATATTATTTTTTAACTTGTTAAATTGAAATTACTGTATATTATCTGAAAGAGATGGCTATTATTACGATATTCTTGCGAACTTGCAAGAACATCCCAAGAAAACTTTCTGAAAATTTCTTACAAATCACTTTCTAATCACTTTCTTCATTTCAACGCAAAGTAGTAATCATCATTTCGCGGCTTATGAAAAGTTTTACGTGATCCGATATTAGACTGCGGCTGATAGGTTGAGAAGCGCTGCTTTAGATGTACTAGTCTTTGCATAGATACTTCGTCCTTTAAATTGTCCTTTCAGGATTTACAAACGTCGAGGAAGCTCACGAAATATTTTTCAAAATATTTTTTAATTGATTTTCAAAAATATTTTTATTCGTTATATGAGTATTAGTATTAACCTTTAATAATATTTTCTGAATATTTTATCAGAAAATTCCAAAAATTGACAAAGTTATAACTGTTTAAAGTCGACCTTATCGAGTTTAACATCATATGCACTTTAAACTTAAAACTATGTTTTTCAAATCGATACCAATGATATTTTATAAAACTTATTTGAATTGATTTGAATGAAATTTGACACGAATATTTCTCATAAAATTATCTAATTTCTACTGTCATATAGACATTTCTTTAAGAACCGTAGTTTCTTTTTTAATCATTAAAAAGCTATTGAAATTTTTTATCGAAAATTGCTTAGTAAATTTAATCACTCATATTTTTTTATTAAATGAAAATATTAAAAATTGACTTTTTGAAACTGAAATTTTGTAAATGTACTTTAAAGGTTTTTTTTTTCTTTTTGATAATACTCTGAGAAGATATTATTAACTCTGCAAACATCGTCCAAAACGACTTTGCTTGATTTAATATCGATAACTTTAAAAAGATTGTTTTAATATTTTTATTGGAAAATATTTTTATTCAAAGTACATTCTACCACATATATTTAAGGACTTTTTATTATTAAGATAAATTACATATAGAAAAAAATCATTAAATGGTTTTTTTCGACCCTTCTGGAGTACGTATATAATCTCTCAAGATCTATGTGTTTTCAAAGACCTATGTGTTGTCTATGAGTGTAGTATTTCCTATAGTGGAAAATGATATGTTCAATTGTCAGAGATATGTAGAACTCTCAAGATGGGGTTTTTTCTTTCACAAGGAGTAAAGCAATAAACTGTTACGTGAGTAAAGCGTATTCTATCATGATTCTTGAGATTACAATCTGATCGATTTATATATTGTTTTTTTTTTATTTTACATTGTTATAATGTTTATCGGCTATTGGCTATTTTACATACCCTTCATTATATATTATTATTATTTAATGATATTATTTATTATTTTATATAGCACTTTTATTTCTTTGATAACAATAATAATAAAAATAAATTACTATACGTATATAATCAAATTCTAAAACATTTTACTCGATCGTATTATCTTAATTTACAATTTGAGCTCACATTCGTTAATTAAAATCATTAATTACATTCTTTCGCGAAAATTAACCCTTAGAATAGCTGATCCGATTCCCACGAAAATACTATTAGAAAAGAAGCAATGGCACGTAACGAGATCGACACCAAGACAACACAGATATATACGTTGGTATTGTATTCTAACGAAAAAGAAACTGCTTTGTTTCTAATTTTACCTCGAGCCGATTATAAACTCACATTCTTTCCTCTTCTCTTTGCGTCTCCTAATTCGGATCGAATTCATTTGCTAACTTTAAATCGATCTAACTTACTCTAACGAGTCTGCATAAAGAAACATTTTTGTATTTTTCAAAAATATAAATTCGTTTTTAATAACGATTCAACGTTAATGAGCGTCTACAATTATTGTAATTATTGAAATTAACAAAATCAACGATAATTATCTTAACGAGTGTGCATTGCTGATAATAAATCCTTAGTTATCATAGAATTTATCATTATAACATTTTCGTTCGAAATATGGAAATACATTTAATTGATCATCTGATTGGGACGATCAATATCATTAATTTTCTGATACTTAAATAATCTCGTTATACGCGATTTTTTAATTAATAAATTAACATATATTACTTTTCCATCTTTTCTTTTATAAAGACAATTTGTCGAATTAGCGACAAAGTGTAGCTACTTGTCTTAGAATAAAACGCGGTTAACACGTTCTTTATGAAAACGTACGTGCAATATCTCGTTTTCTTTCGCGAGAAACCAAAGTCTCTTCGTGTATAAGCTATTATATATGTAATTCAGACTACTCACGTACACACAAATACTTGACCCTCTCTTATTTCTTTCTGTAATATTTTCTTTGTACGTTATTAAAGATATATATTATTTTAATTAAAATTTGTTTAAATTTACCATTTATTTAGGCAATCGAATGAAAAAAAAGAAAGATTTACTATTTACGTGTATAATAAATTTTTCTCTTTTTTTTTTTTCTTTCTCTTTATGTTACAAAATAAATAGGTGGCGTAAAAAAGATTATAGAAATCGGTTTGTAATTCGAAGACTTTCAAGATCGACATACGTTTGCAAGTATTCGAAGCCGATATGGATTAAATGTAATATGCGAAGAGTACATAATATGTATGCAGAAGAAGGTATTAGAGATTAGAGATAGACGTAATACTCCATAAAATATAAAATATTATGATATCGACAGAACTTTTAAAATGAGTTTTGAATGTATTTCAAAGTAAATAAATGAACCACGAAATCATGATCTCTCGATGAATCGTTTATAATTGTTATCAATGGGCCAATGATGAGCAACAAATCATCCTGATTGATCGCAATTGAATTTCAAGCTTCCAATTATCTTGAATATATGAATATGAACGATTGTCAGCCTTTACTTTCGTTGGATTAATTTCACGCATAATTTAAATAATATTTAAAGTTCAAGTTAATATTTTTTGCTAATAATTAATTAATTATTTAATTTTAAATGATATCTAATAATCATTTGTGATATTTTAAGAGGATAATTGAAAAAGAGGTTATCAAAAATTCGTTAATATTCATTTTAAATGTGCAAATTTTTATATCACTGGCTATCGTTAATTTGCGTATGCAAATGAATAAGATATTTTTTTCTTTTTTTTTTGTTTTTACATTTTACGTTGAATATTCTCCTTTTTTTTTTACCGGTTTCACCCTTTGAGAGTGTTTTCGAACACAGAAATGCTTTCGTCATGTTATCGTTGTAACGTTCGTCTCCATATCCATAAAAAAAAATATGTGTCCCTGTTGACATGTATTTTTAACAAAATCATAATGTTGAAATCGCTCGAATAAATCTTTCAATAGAGATTACACTTTTCTTTATATTTAAAACAATTTTTTAAAGACTCACAGAAAGTCCTTTGAACCAAAAGACATTGAAAATTAAATTCTTTATGACGATCTTCTAAATTTACCATATGTCTTTTCATTTATTAAAAGAAGAAACAGATATCAAGAAAAGAGATTAAAATACGTGGTGTATAAAGAATAAAATATCATCTACGTAATACTACACACTAGTACACACAATCGATGATGAATTCAGAGAAACATTCCACAACTCTACGCCCCATTAATTGTCCGGTATATAAATCAACAAGCAAATTGGATTACGAGTCGGCGCATCATTCATTAGTGACGTAACTCTATAAAACCTCAGTGTTAGCTTTAGTCTGTCGTTAACACTCACGGCATTTCATTCAACTGCTTTTGTTCCGGCCAAAAGTTCTTTTTTTCGTTTTTCTTCTTTTCTTTTTTCTTTTTTCTTTTTTCTTTTTCTATCCACTATCCCGGCTGCCGTTGGTAAACTGCTTTCAGCATATAAATATCTTTATATATCATGAACCAGTTGTCAGAAGCAAGCTTCGTGTAGTAGCCAGTTAGAAAAAGAATCGTGTTAGAACACGTGCATTCGGTCGTTGAAAAAGAGAAAAAGAGAGGCGAAAGAGACGACAAGAGAAGCACTTTTGATTCTAATCTTGGTAATAATAAACTATTTTTTTCATTCTTATATAACGTTCAAAAAGAGTATTATTAGATGTTAACAACAATATCATACTTTTTACGATATACATAAAGTGAGTTAATAGATGATAAATTCGGTCCTATGAAAACAAAAGTATCATTCATACGTATCATATAATAATAAGAAGAAAAAAGCTTTCGATATTGTTAATCCTTTTTCCTATTTAAAAAAAAAAAATTATATAATTTTCTTTATATAACAATGTCTTTAGGAAACATTGGCTTTCGAATATGCACTAATAATAGTAAATCGTTCTGTGATAAAAAACTAAAATTAAAAAAGATACTTGTGATTGTGTAATTTCAAAGTTATATGACGTTACAGAGGGTTGAAGAAAAGCAAAATAAAAAATACTGAACGAAGTATCTTCTTTTTGTTTTTTTTTTTTTAAAGATCGATATCCACTTCAAAATAAATAAAAAATATTGCAAGAAAGAATGCGATCCAAAGAGAACCTACTTCGATTCATTCTCTCTTTCTCTCTCTCCCTTTCTCTTTTTCTTTCTTTTTCTCTTTCGACGGATAGCAATCATCCGATCCACTTTTTTACTACGTAATCCGAGAGAACTCGTTTGAATCATCGTCCTACTTTTCCCCCGTAGATCCCGTGCGGATGGCAAAATTTAAATCGGAATAAATTTTCGAGTTAGATGCGAACGTGTAACGCCATGAGCTAGTGCCTGTGCTCCTTCCACTATTCGAGAATTCCCGTGCGAACGAACGAATCCTCCTGTGATCGTGAATATTTCGTTATTAGTTCGAATTCGACGATATTAATTTGAATTGTTTCTATGAATTTTGTTTTTATATACGTATTTTTCCTACTTGACGATTGGAAATATTTCCAATAATGGATTTATTTTTATTTTTCCTGCGTGAATCATCGTTATGCGATATATTCATATTCTATTAAAGACTAATGAAATAAATTTATTTAGTTGATTTAACAATTAATATTGGATTTTACAGTATTTAATGTTTAAATAAATAACATTGTGTTCAATATTTTCTACTAAAAATACCGACTGTATTTATCGATTCGACCAATGAAATAATCATCGTTTTTTATCTCCGTGCTTACGCTTGATTTTTTTACTCGCTGCACGACGAAAAGCTCGTAATCCCCCAACTATAATGCTTTTATTTATTTATTTATTTATTTTTATTTTTTGTTTACTTGTTTTTCTCATTTTTATTTTAACGAATGCTTAAATTGTTATTTATTTACTTATGCAAGTGAGAAAGAGATAGAAAAATAAGAACAAGATAGTCGAACGAACGTTATAATTGGATGCAAGCCAATTGTCTCGGTTGAATGTTTGTTTCTTGGAAGACTTCTCATAAAAACGGCATAAAACGATTTAGCACAAGTTCTCTTCAACCATTTTTCATTCACGATAGCGACAATTTTCGCGACTCGATTTTGTCACACATTGGGTATATCGCGTTACGTTTGATTCCATCACGGAAGAAAACATAAACTTAACTCAATACTTGGAACGTTCCTTTAAAAGACGATTTTACGAGCTTTCGAGATTATTTACGTTTTAACCCCAATATCTTCTATTTAAAATTGCAATACAAAAAAGAATATATATATATATATATATATAAACGAAATCGATCTAAATCCGATTATAGAAATGTATAATTTAATGAATGATTATGGCAATTTGAAAAGATTAGTATAATAATCCTATGACAAATGACGTAACAATGTAATATGCGAATTATGATAAACGATGATACTTTTATCGTCCACGAATCATTCCCTTTTATTCGCATTTATAGTTTCTCCTACATTAACGCCAGATATCTGGGTCAATTTTTAACATTACTATATCATCTCCTTTCCATATTGAAATTGATAGCCTTCATTGACCAGTAACGTAACATGCTAGATTTGAGAAAAAATTTTTGACAAGATCTTTGAGGGTTGACTCGTTTCTAACCTCTCTCTCTTTCTCTCTTTTTCTCTTTTTCTCTCTTTCTCACGGGAGCTATTACGTTGCTTCTTTCTGAGAGGAAAAAAATGCTCTGTACACCATGGGCTTCTTTTTTCTCCCCTTAGAACCGTTTCTGTCAGCGAAGATAAATCGAGAGATTTACGATAACGAAGGCCAACGCCCAAATCGAAAAAAAGATCTTGGCGTGAGAAAAAAAAGCTGGATAATATGTGGTCTTTATAGTGATAATAGATAGAACAGAAAGAAAGGGAGATGGATATGTGTCTATTAGAAAAAACAAACATTTTCTAAAATAAATAAGCGCATAATTTAATAAGATTCGACGGGGAGTTAGTCGACAATACCTTTTGATTCTGATTCATGATCCCTCAACTTTGTACTCCTTTAACCTTTTGAAATTAATATACACAAAGAACGTCAAGCCAGCCAATCTCTGCATCCTTCTACAGAATTCAGAGCTCTCGAGAGGAAAGTTCCATCTAAGACGGAATTAATTATTCCTCATTAATATCTGTACTCGACGGACACACGCGACGTCCTTGCATTATGGAGACAGTTCGGCACGAAAGTGTTATAGTATTCTGACATTGTTTAAGATTCCCTCCTTCTATCTCTGTCTCTGTCCAGCTTAAATCCTCTATCGTAATTGTATACTAATATCAAAGTGAAATATATCAGTATTTTTATTTACATTTAATCGAAATAAAGAAAAGAAAGAGAGAAAGAGAAGTATTTAATTAAAGTCTTAAAGTTACGAAGAATAAAAGAAAAAGAAACGATAGCATTCACTTAAACGTTTAAAAATAGTTATTAAATAAAAAAGTAAAAAGAGAAATTTAAGAATAGAAATAAAATTAGATCGAATAAAATGTATTTAATTGATCATAATTATATTAGTAATTTATTTGAATAGATGTAATTAAATATCAAAGAGACTGTAGAATTCGACAAATAAAATTTATGAAAAAAAATATTGAAATAAAGTAAAATTACTATATATATGTTTGATAATGAATGAGAATCGAATGATAATTTTCATCGCGCTAGAATTACCCATGTGAAATTCTATTTTTCGATATTAAATTTTTCAGCGAAATTAATGCGAGAACCACGAAATACCATAGAGTGAATATCGTTCGAATGTCGATGTCCAAGAGTTCAATATAAAATTTATTGACGTATATTTCGTACGAATCTGCAACAGTTTGGAACAATTGACAAAGGGTACGTCAAAAACGATACTCTAGCAGCTGTCTGTTCTCACGTGGATCAGATATGGTCAGTTCGCGAATAAAATATAATAAGTAAATTCCAAAATTAATTAGCAAGAAAAGCATCTGCGGGAAACATTAGCTGAATTTTCTCTCAATTACTCTTTTTATTTAACTCGCTATATATTTTTTAAAGTGTCTAAATATATCAAGTCATTTAAAGGTCCATTTATACGTGCCGTGGCCATTCCGTGTCTCGGCCATGCACCAAACCAACCGAATTGGTTAACATAAGTTTTATATGTAACAGTTTATACATCATAAAAACCTTAATTCAATAAATTTTAGCGTTGGTAAAACATCTAATTAAATATATAATATTTTTAATAATGTATAATATTATTATATTATTATTTATTATATTTAATAATATATAATTTATATATATCTATAATTTAAATTTATATATATATATTTCTAATAAAGAAATATATATTATAAATTCGAACTCTAATGAGTTTTTCACAATAATATGATTCTTTGTTATAATATAATATAATATATTTTGTTATAATATAAAATAATATATTTTTTGCAACGTAGAAGGTCAGAAACTAACGTGAAAACGGATAGTCACTGTATATCCATGCTTTGATTAATAACTATATCTCTATAGGACGCATAAGCGACTTATAATATCAACAAAATGATCGATGGTGAAAATCTGTTTGCAAAAGTGCAGCGAATTCATCGATCAACTTCTTTATTACCACAACTGTTCGTAGATAAGTTTTTGAAATGTCAATGATATTTCAAAACGTATTTTACACATTTTCTTTAACTAAGAAACGTACGAATTTTCTTTCAATATTAAACAATTTCAACAAGTTCGATAATTTTCATTAAAGATTGACTATTACAAATAAAAAATAAATATTACGTTCGATTGATATTCTAATTATTGTTTCACTGCGAAAAAGTTTAGGATACTTAAATAACATTATGTATCGTTAAACGAACACTCGAGTTGACTAGGAGCCAAGCTGTAACGACACACCAAAGTCTGGCTCGTTTGCGACCTTGTTAGAAACCTTATGATAGACCGCCAATAGTACACTTAACAAGGTTAGTATATCTACTTCGTTAATCGGTCGCGCTCTGTGTACAACTTTAACGTCTTGTTATAAACGGATTTCAGTAAATATAAGTATTGATAAACTATGAAAGATCGCATAAGTTATTATCGTTGAAATAACAATAGTAATTTATCGACTTAAACAACAAGATAATTTTTATGTAAATACTTTTAAAAATATTTGCTATATCGAAAAAGAAAAAAGTAAAAGAAATTAATTTAAAGAAAATTTATTAAACGTTTTCGAGAAGTTTTTCTTGTTCACTGATTTTTTTTACATTCGCTCCATCGTTAAAAATGAATGAAATTTTTCTCTTCCGTTCTCTCGTTATTTGAAACGTGTTCGTTGGATTACGAAAAGCAAATAAAAAAACTTTCTGACGATAAGTTACATCCTGGAATGATTCGGGTGCGTCCATGTGGATGCACTTTCTTTACTGACAGAATTCTTTCATACGACTTACTTTATGACATTACGAACTTATTCTTGTGCTTTACTGTAAATATATACATAAATGTGTGTGTGTGTATACACAAACACGCATGCATACATATTTACTATATACGAAAACAAAAATTATTCGTAAATTTTTCATACAAAAATCTTTATATTTATCTCTTTAATATCTTAATTTAAAAAATGAAAATCAATAAAATTATCTTATATATTTAATGTTTATTAAATTAATTCGTTCGAATGCATTCAAGAATCCTTTGTAATTTTTCGTACGATATAAACGATAAGATCACTAAGTACTTCGACAAAAGACTTTTGGCATGTGGTATGCCAAGTGGAATAGCCAGAAGATTCTATTTTATTACCCTTATTATCGCGTATTTGACCTGCGTGGGAAACGTGACGTGGCTCTCTCGCCTTTTGACGAGCAAAGGGACGATGCAAATTGCATCGAGAAATCACAACCGTCCCAAGACCGAGCTCTATTAATAATAGACCGTATTAATAGTGGCACGGTTCTATAGATAGTGTCATCAGGTACCTAGGCTAGCAAGCTAGTTATGGACGCATCATTAGTACACTTCAACCGAGTCTCTTATTTTTACGACGCACTTCAAATACGAACTCGTACAATTTTGTGACGCATCTATTCGGCCTATGTAAATGTTTAAGTTAGAAGAAATTCGACTATTTCCGCGTCATAAATGATTTTCTTCTATTAAACGACAAATAAAAAATTTTTTTTCAAAATAAAACTACATATTATCGTTTGACTTTATGCGCTTATCGCGTAAATTATTAACATCAGACTATTAAATCCATCAAAGGAACGGATTACAAAATTCATGTTTTATAATTATTAAAGTCATAATCATTAAAAATAAATTAATCAGAAGCTGTATTTCTTTATTTATTTTTTTTTAACGAATGACAAACATTCGCTTTTAACGAATAATAAACGTAATTACAAATGAACTATTTTTTCCAAATATTCGTCGTATTGATATAATAAGAATAAACCTGTGATTTTAATGCTAAACAATACCAGTAACCGGCATACAATTTTACAGATTTTAATGTCAAACTTTTTCAAGATTTCTTTTATGACATTTAAAAGATTAAAGACATACTTGCTAATAAGAAGTATAAATTCTCTTGTATCTTTTATTTAAAAGTAGAAATTATCAAATCTATTGGAGATGAATTTATATAAAATTTTTTAATTAATTAACCTGATAAAAATAAGATGAATATAGAAAATAAATTCCGCAGCTTGAAATCCTCTAAGAGAGGAAACCAAAGAAAAAAAGAAAGAAAAAAAAGAAAGAAATAGAATCTTCATTCCTAAGAATTCCGAAAGGATTAAAAGATTAGCTTCATCTCATCTTGTCTCGAGATTTATCCTAATATATATGCATATAAATCGGTTTCGTTTGGCGATTATCGATTTTGCTTGCACGTAGCGGAATCAAACCTGTTGCTACGGTCGTGTTATATGCAAGAGCGAATGAGATGAAGAGACTAGACTGGCAAAGCAGTAGTAGCCTATGATCTCGAACTGTTTAGTCCGAAACTATATATCTAGTAAATTTAGGTACACGGATAGATTCTAAAGTATACCAACGTGAATCTGAACGTATGCATCGCGCGTACACATCGAGGACATCCAAGGCTGAGCTAGAGAAAATGAGTCGAGCTTAAAAAGAGGAAATGAAACGAGTGGATGTGTGTAGCTATTTTGGAAATTGGCCAAGCAACGTGCGCCTTGAAACTTAGAGTATTGATCTCGCGAGATCTTATCTGAGCTTGCTGGCTCGTTCGTCCATTATCGTAATTCATCGATGCTCGCTTTAATGGAACCTCCTGTCACGATCTATTCTTATGAATTAGATCGTTATAAAAGAGTGACGTTTCCACGTTTTCTTATCGTCGATAATACTATGGTACATATTTATTATCTTTCGAAGTGACGAAACTTTGATTGAAAGTAACCGTTTTTCATCATTGACGTTATATTTTATCGTTTCCAGTAAAATAAACAAAAACAAGTCATTTATATTAATATGATTATATTTCAAAGCGATACGACATAATTGAAAACGTATTATACGTAATTCACGAGATTATGTTTCGATCGAGAAATTATGCAATTCGTGATTAATTTCGACGTAACGAGCCCGTAATTGGAAGCGAACGGATTGAAGAATAATCGATAAGTGAGATTTCTCTCTAGTCCGAAAGATTAAACTCTGTTCGAGTAAATAGTAGGTACACTACACGGTACGTGAGATGAAGAAAAACTTACCGGTTCATCCAATTCTAACTTTATCTCTTCTTTCTTCCTTCTTCGTTAATAAAAATTTATCTTTATTTCCGACGTATATTACCGCAATCGAGTTTTCTTTTTCTTCTATATATATTGTGTGTGTATGTGTGGGTGTATATATATATATATATATATATATATCTTTTTCGTTTCGTGGGTGTCGTGTTCGTTGCTACTTTAATCCGATAAACAAGCCAAATTCTTTAGACGATAATTCGATGTAACTTCTAATTGGCTTTTCGTAATTGGCACTCGTACTATGATCTTGAAAATGCATTTGGCATCTGAAAATTACCGAATATACACATTTTTATATAAGTTAGAATTTTGTCGAGTCAAATATTTTAGCATCCTTTTATTTCTCTTTCTCTCTCTCTCTCTCTCTCTCTCTCTCTCTCTCTCTCTCTCTCTCTCTCTCTCTCTCTCTCTCTCTCTCTCTCTCTCTCTCTCTCTCTCTCTCTCTCTCTCTCTCTCTCTCTCTCTATCTTATTCTCGTTTCGTTTGTCAACGAATCTCTTAATCCTTTCCTAAGTATAATACACACACACGAAGATACGAAGGCCAAGTGCAAGTACTTCAGGTCGAGTAAGGTCGACGGCTAATTGCCAACTAATTCGCACTTCTCTTTGCACACGAGAAAAGAATTTTCTTGGTTTATCAACGTTCTCCTTCCCTCTACGTTTCACCTTTCACCTTCTTACTGCTTTAAATTAGGCGAGAAACATAATACAGCCAGAGGAGATTGTTGCCGTTGAATCTGTGAGAAAATTTCTCCGAGATTTTATTCTCTTTCTCTTGGATAGACGGTATATCTCTCTTTAACTGTCTACGTAAAATGAAATATACTGGCGTACGAAGAAACATCCGAGTCCGGATAAATATTTGACCTCTTGATTTACTATCCTATGTTTACGAGGATTTGTTGTCGTTATTGCATTATTGTCTGTTTTATTCTCATTCCAAAATGTTCGAAAGAATCAAATTTATCTATTATTTCATATCCAACAACGATCGTTCATACTTTAAATCTTTTCTTTCTTTCTTTCTTTTTTTTTTCATAAAAAATAAAAGAATAAAATGTTAATTACTTGAACAGATTGCCTCCCGGTACATTAAAAATGAAAATACATACACGATTTCTTTCATACGTATCGTTCAAATGAAAAAGAAACAAATGTAATTTTAATTTCTATCACGATTCTAATATGCATAGCAAGCGAAGTCAAAAGGAAATACATTAACTAAAAGTTTCTCCTTCAACATGAAAACTCGAACGCGTCCTATATGACTACCTGATAGCTTCGATCACTGTTAATTGCACTTTAACGTACTTTATCAGAGAGTCACGTATTCACCATTGACGTGATTTTGTATGAGAGAAGGACTCCTGCGTTTTCTCTTTTATGGTCGTAGCACGTAGACGTCGCATTACGCGACGGCCATACTTGTAATAACATTGCATAAAGTGCAGTATGAAGTGCTGGTTAGCGTGTGGTACGAATCGTTAGATTGCTTCCTTTTATACGTTTAGATATCATATTACAATGGAACAGGCTACGTTGAAAAGTTCTTTGCTTTATCGTGAAATTAGCATTGAATTAACGGAGACGACATTTTTACAAATTAGTTTTACAAATTGTTTTACAAATTAGTCTTCGATCTTAATGCAAAAGCAAACTAAAAATAAATTCAACAATCGAATCTTCGATTTCTGCTATTCTTATCCTTTTTTTTTCTTTTGTTTAATTTTCTTTACTTTCTTTTCTTTTACTCCGACAACGCATATACAGGATGTCCGTCTGTAAATGTCCGAGGAAATATTTCGCAGTTGGTTGAAGTTACAAGAAAGTTTTTAATTAATTTGCACGGTTCTGAGTCAGTTACAAATTGCATGTAACTATTTTTTTCTTCTCTTGACCTTTTCGAGATCGATGTATCTTTTTTAAATGAATACTTATAATTTCTTTTTTTAGCATATTTTTATAGCAGTGGTCATTTTCAATTAAAATCATATTTAATTAAAAATTGTTACTATGCATCTTTTACGAGATAATCAGCATTTTAACGACTGACTAATGGATTTGTACTATACTATAATATATATCATGATTTGTACTATACTATACTATAATTCATGCTCTATGTTATACAAATATATTATTTACAAATCGAATAATCATATACTTCGAGTTGAAGTCCTTCGACATACAAGTTCCAAATTTTATGTAGTTTATTTTTTATTGGTTTTCAAACTATGGAAAATCAACTAACTTAATACTTAAGATGCCGATGTATAAATTGACGCTATATAAACATATACAATTTATTCTCAATATCACTTGGATATTGTACATTTTTATAAATTCTCTCTCTCTCTCTCACACACACACACACACTCACTCACTCACTCACTCTCTCACTCTCTCATTCTCTTACAAAGATACTCTAGAAAGCATTTTTGTAGGACAAAAGAGAACTTGCAAATTTCATGATCCTGATACGCGTTAACGAGTTAAATAAAATTAGAAACGAGGTCGATCATAATGTACGAGACAACGAAGCATATGCACGTAAATGGATCATAGTAATACAGGGGGTGGGGTATAGAGGAAATTGTTATGGGTCAAAAACGTAAAAGCTTTTGCAGAATTTTATCGCCAATGATGTTACCAAACGACAGAGAATGTCTACGTTTATAGCATGTGCAATCTGCAATTTAAATCGAATCGGAATATCTTGAGAGATATGGAAGAGAAATTGTAATATTTGTAAACAATACACGGAAAATTGTAGATATTTTCTGAAGAAAGATTTCGAGGAAATTGATCTTTAATAATGTGTCCATTGCAGGGCTGATTATTGGAAGTCCCAGGGACGGAAATTCTGCGACTTTTGTAAATGTTGGATCGCTGACAATAAACCGAGTATCGACTTCCACGAGGGCGGAAAGAAGCACAAAGAAAATGTCAGTAAAAGGCTCAAGGAAATACACAAGAACAGTGCGAAACAGGCGAAACAAAACAAAAAATTTGAGGACGATCTAAAGAAGATGGAAAACGTGCGTATATTAATGTGATCCATTGTATAAAAATAACAAAGACTTTCACGAACTAATGAATTAATTAATTAAGTAATTCCCTTTAATTAACTTTTGATAGGCTGCCATGGCTGCTTATCTCAAAGACGTCGAAAACAATACGAGAGATATGACGGCTGACAGAATAATAAAGGAAAAGCTAAATCGATCGGAAAGTCTAAAAGTACATAGTATAAGTATTTTTTGTTGTAAAGTTATTAATAAGTTGTTATTACAAAGTTTTTATAATTAAAACAATTTTATAAAACTTTCTTTACATTTAGGTACCACAAAATGCGAATGCGATGCCAGATGCTGCACCGGAAACAGTACCGAGATTCAAACAGAATAATTATCGACATGTAAGTACATAATGTATTTTTGTCTTATTAATTTTTATTTTTTTTTTTTGAGATATTAATTTATTACAACAATGATGGAATATAATAGATTTTCCATAAATCGTGAGATATGAAAGGATTATGAAAAATATCGATCGAATAGTCGAAAAAGTTAAAACAAAAAAAAGAAAAAATTTTACTTTTTACAATTTGTAGCGACAAATATTTCTTTCTTTTTTCTTTTCTTTTCATTTCATCGTTGAAATCGTATACAGTTCCCCCAAGAAATTGATCCTTGCGATCCGACGGCTTTGACGAGGTTGTCGCATACGAAGAGCCAGCAAAGTGCCAGCGTCGAGAATAAAACTCAAGGGAAGAATAAAGCGAATAAAGGAAAGGGAAAAAGAAAAAAGGCCCAAGAGGACGATGGACGAAGAAAAGCCGTCAGGAAACTTTGGTATGAGGCTCTCAGTCCCGAAGGATACACTTACTACTGGCACATAGAAACTAATGGTACGTACATACAGACATGTACACACATATGTGTGTGTGTGTGTGTGTATAGGGTATTTCGTTCGAAGTTTCGCAAGCAATTATTTCACAAACTATAGTTCGATTGAAAAAATAAATAAAACTTATTCTGTTTCGGTGTAGAGATAGGAAGATGACATTTTATGATGATTATAACATTTCTTTCGAGATCTCAAAGTGATCTTTGTTTTTTCTCATATAGAAACTATGTTTTTATTTAAGTAGGCGCGCAACCCATTCCAAGACGAATTCATTGACCTAAATAAACCTACCTAAATAAACCTACCTAAATAAAAATATACAGTTCCGTATAAAGAAACAAAGGTCATCTTGAAATGCCGGAAGCACGTCCACCTGGAGAGGATTTGTGACCATCATAAGATGATTTCCCTTATCCCTTTTTTCACTCCACCCTCGTGACAAGGTAAGTTTTATTGGAAACATTTCTTGAAACGAACTATAATTCGGAAAATAATTACGTGCGGAATTTCAAGTAGAACACTCTGTATGTATGTGTTTATTTAGGTATATCCTAAAACTACTATTTTCTTACTCAATCATTTTCTTATCGAAATAAAGTCTTTCTTCTGCTAATTATATATAAAAATAAAAAAGAAATCAACATAATTAAAAAATATTTTTTCTTCCACATTACTAGAATCAGTCTGGGAACCCCCAGAAGAGGGTTTTATGACATTTGCCGAACAAGAAGAGGAAGCGAAGGAACAAGCTCTTCAGGAAGAACTTTTAGAACAGTTAAAAAAAGAAGAAGAGATCGAAAAAGCCGATCTTATTGAAGAACAAAGGGCTAATGCCGAACGAGAAAGAATGAAAGAATTGCGAAAGCAACAACAAAGAAAACAAGAAGTACAAATTAAAGAGGAAGAAAGTGAAGAGGTTATTGTAAAACAAGAGTCAAAAGAGGAAGAAGAGAAACCTTACAGAAGGGATTATAGCATTCCTGAATTTCAACAGCCTTATGGATCCTGGCAGACTGTAAAAGTCATGTAAATATTTATTTATAAAACGAAGAACTTTTTTATACAAATATTCCAATACACACACACACACATATGTATCACTTCGTTATTAATAATACTCTTTTTTCAGAGAAAGGAAGCCTGTAGATCTTCAATTGCCGCAGCAAAAGCAAATACAGTTGCCTACTTTCGAAACATCTGAACCACCTCCGCCCCAAAGAATCTTCAAAGAGAAAACTATTACAACTATATCGACAGGAGATAGTGACGAGGAGGATTCGTCGTTAAGGACCTTTAAAAAACGGAAGATAGGAAATAAGAATGTACGAAAAAGATTGGACGACGATTAATTTTGTTAGAATAGTTTGAGTATATTTCGGTTCGAAGATAACGAGAATGCTCTTTTTCTAATAAAAATTTAAAAAGAATTGTAATAATATTAAATTTTAGTAAAAATTAAAATTTGTACATCTCTTCATAACATAATTTCTATTATTGCAAAGTATTCTTAAAGAAAAACAAAATTATTACTTATTATATTTTAATATGTTTTTAAGACTTATGTAATAATTTTCGTATACACGCACACACACACACACATATATACATACATACATATATATACATATATATATACATATATATATACATACACACACACACGCGCGCACACATATATATATACTAAGCTCTTTTCGGGCATTATAATTTAATTAATAAATAAGAAGAAAATGTAGAGATAGAAAAAGCAAGTGGATACAAATATAAAATACTTGTAATAATTATCATCGCTGATTTTTTTACCATATTATACAAAACATTGAAACATTCACCTAAACATTGTATTTATAGGTTTTAGAACGAACACTATTTGGGAAAAATACAATATTATTTAAAATATAGTGTGATTTGTCTATAACACACGAATATTTCTTTTTTCAATATCCTTCAATCATATCTTATTTATCCTATATAATCTATACTTATATTATTGATATAAAATATTATTGTAATATATATGTATATATATTCTTTTTTAAAAGTAAAATATTCTTTGTACAAAGTTCAAAAAAACGATTCGCAAAAATCGGTCCAGCCGATCGATATACTTCATACATAACAGCTAATGAAGCACTCATTGCACAGCCAACAAATCAATGTTCACTTTCTCAACAATCTTTACTTATTATTATCTAAGGAATTTTCGATTCATCTAAGAGAACGTCCATTTTCTCTTCAATTATAGCAATCTCTAACGAACGTCATGCATGCGTCGTTGAAATCTTGATATCACCGACCGTCGAAGCCCAAGAATGCCCGCCATTTAATTCATTTAAAATATCTTCTCGCGACCTTCCCTTCGTTTCTGGTATAAAAACGTAAATGAAGATGAAAGTTAAAATACAGGAAGTGCCCAAAATAAAGAAACATCCGAACATGCCGATCAGATCCACCAAATTCGCAAAGAATTTCACTACCATGAAGGCAATGATCCAAGTAAAGAGAAGAGTTATTGCAATTGCTAAACTGAAAATATCCTGTTCGAATATTTCAGAGCAAATCACATAGGGTCCAGGACCCATACCCAAACAATAGGTAATCACATAAACCGATAAAGCTACCACAGGTATCCAACCAAATACAGAAATGTCATAATTTAATTCTTGAAGATAGCAGAAAGTACCAAGGACGTAATGGCAAATGCACATCCCCATACAGGATATTAATAGAAGAGGTCTTCTACCGGTTCGTTCCATCAGTGAAGTTGATAGATAGGATCCTATAACTTGTATGGCACCTACGGTGATCGCAGCTGTGTTTGGTGATAACGAACTCCCTGATATACGAAAAATCGTCTCAGTATAGCTTATCTGTAAAAAAAAAAAAAAAAATCATATTTTATTAGTGTACATATTATTGGATCGATTTATAAATAAGTGCAATTCTAAATAAGAAATTTAATATGATAAAATTCTTATTCATTCAAATCAATAGTTACGAAAAATAATAATAATAATGTGTATTATAAAATATTGCATTTATTAAGATGATTTATAAATAAGTAATAAATAATTCTTACTTATAATGATACTTATTTATAAATCAAATCAAACGTATATTAGATGATTGTATTCAGAAAAAATTATTTAGGATAGGCTCTATCTTCAAATGTCGTCAGTAATTATTAATGTCAGATAAGAAATGACGAGTAAATGTCAAAAACGTAACATTTATTTATCAGGCGCAATGATACTTGCAACAGATTTATGCCTCATATCGAGACGATAACGTTAAAAAGATTCAATGGAAGTCAAGTAAATCCTATTCTGCATTGTTTTTTTTTTTTCGATAATGCTTATCAAAGTTCATTCGTTGCAATTTTTCATCTAATAAAGTGCAGACGTGCTTACCATAGCGAATATACCACAGAATTGTTGACCACCGAAGATGCCTAGAGCGATTATTAATGCCTTGATTGTTCCTCTATTCCTGAAGAGATCCATGAAACCAACGGATTTAGTTGATGTTGCGGCTTCCTTCGCAGCGATCTGCAAACGTAGTAGCTCTCTCTCTACCGTCAATTGATGTCCCGCCCTCAACCACATCAAAGACCTGCAATAGAATATTCATCTTTACGTTTTGGCCGAACCGTGAATATATCCAACGTTTTTATTTTCTATTGATCGGATAAATTTAAAAAAAGAAATGTATCTAACTCGAACAACATAATTGAATCAATTTAACAGATACTCACCTATCAGCCTCACGAAGTCGATTATAGCGAATCAAATAAACAGGTGTTTCTGGTAGAAAAAGAAAACTTCCTAGATAGATCATAGGTAGCACAGCGATGCAAATATTAAAGATTTTGAAAGACAAGAAGGCACCTAATATGTAAGCTATCAGGATTCCTACGTTCACCACCAAAACGAGCAGACTACCCAGCATACCACGTATCGAGTCGCAGCAAATTTCGGAAACGTAAAGTGGAACTAAAAAGAACGCACCTGCACCCCCCACACCGGCGAAGAAACGTGCAATAAAGATATGTATTTGATCGGTCGCGAAAATCATTAAAAGAGAACAAGTCAAGAATGGTAGACCAAGAAGACAACCCGTCATCTTGCGTCCAAGTTTCTCTGATATTGGACCCATTATTGGAGTTGTTACAATTCCTCCTAAACACATAATTGCACTCAGCCAAGAAACTTCTTCGTTTGTCATTGCTATTATTCCAACTGGAGGATCTTCACTTTGTAATTTTGGTGCCATTGGTGATTGCCAACCGATCATTGTCCCATACGTCATGGTTGCTAGATTCACTGTAAAAAAAAAAAGAGAAGAAAGAAATATTACTCATTGATTTCTTTCTTTCAATTCGACATGAAATTCTTCTAAAGCTTTGTCTTAAACTGTCGAAAACTTTTGCACCGAAGTTTTCCCTTTTTCCTTTAGATATATCTCTTTTATAGCACTTTCTTCTCACTTTGACTTTCGAAGTTAAATAAAATAAGAACAAATTTAAAGTTTTACGAAAGATACTCACCAACCATCGCTGCTACAAATTGTCGAAACTTTCCTGGGTCATCCATTCGCTCCTTGATGTCCTCCATCGCGTTGAATATATTTAGAACGAAGAACTAGTCAATTTTTGGTGCACGATAAAACCGATTTACAAAGTTTGATCTTGATCGATAGAAAAAAAATTTTGTTTTGTCATCAAAATATGTAAAACGAAAGTGATTCACGATGACAATCGATCAAAACTGGAACGAGCTTATAATGAAAGTTAACCAAGATCGATCGTTCGATCGTTCGAATTCAACTCACTGTGAATAATCGAATCGATCGAAAGATCCTCGAAAAAAATCTATGAAAATCTTTCTCTTTCTATTCTTCTCTATGTATCTTAACCGAGGGATCGACTATCTGCGCTCTATGGGACGATCTGTACGTCAATTTATATCGGTATCGACAACCCCTTGTAACTGAACGCGCATGACTTTTTATCATATCTACTTGCTACGTGAACGCGCGTTCAAATATGTGTAAATGTATATCTTCGCGTATCTTCTTATCGGTTCTATAGTTCTTAATGATATTTTTTATCTTCCTTTTATTTTTTTTCACTCCTTATAACATTTCCTGTAAAAGATCCTTGATCAAAGAATAATATTAATTATCAATCAAGATTAAAACCAAGGAAAATAACTTTCCTCATTCCTCGTGATTTTTGAAGTGATTTTTTTATATTTCGTGATTCTTGAAATCTCGATTATTCTTTGGAACTTCGAAAATCTCTTATCTTATGACATTTTCATGATCGTCATTCATGTGAATTGATCCGAAATTAACTTGTTATTGCATTAGATATGAAAACAGAAAACCACGTAATATTCCAATCGTTCTAATTAATGTATTTGAAAATCAAATATATCTAACTTCAGACGTTAATCATTTGTATTTCTTTTCTATAATTTGCATAAAAAATAATTAACATTGGAAAATTTTATGTCGAAAATATTTTAACAGTTAAGTTGAGTTAATTTTAAGAATAAAGTTAAATGAACGTAAGAATTGAGTTGAATACGGTTAGTAAATGGACATTTCCCTCGGGACCTTTCCCCGGTAATGAATTAAAAATAAAGAGATTTATGCGAGGATAACAGGAATCTTAAGAAAGGGCAAAAGTTCTTTGATATTTAGTAAAATCGAATATTCTGTAATGAAATATCATTTAATCATTCTATCCATTACGAAAGAACTTTGATAATTTGTCAAACTTACGCTGGTTATTCTAAAATAAGATATTCTAAAATAAGATATTCTAAAATAACTAAAATATTAAAATATTAAATGCAGTTCATGAATGAGATGATCTAATTTTTATTTTTTAAATATGATTATATATCAGATGTTATTTTTTTTGTTATATTTTGAATAAGTTTTGAATAATTTCATAATGCAAATAAAGATGTTTCCTATGAATTAATTTGCACGTTCTATTTTAATTAAAAAATTAGTGTCCTCCTTGTCAAAATCCTTCATGACTTCGAAATTTGAAGTGCGTTAAGTATGACTGTGAAATGTGAAGAATGAACGCGTTTGCATTTATACTATTCATGAACCTGTTACTTTGATATATTTACAAAGTCTGTATTAGTAATACGAAATTAAAAATAAAAATATTCTAATTACAAAGCATACTGAAAATTAGATGATAACAAATATTCGTTATCTTCTAGATAAAACATTTCATGTTTGGCGAATATCTCATAAAATATTTGTTTTAAAAGCGTAGATTTCTTTTTTCTTTCTTCTTTTTCTTTGTTTTTTTTTTTTGTTGTTTTTTTTTTCTTCTCAACCTTTCCAGACATCTCCGATCGTATCGAATTCATAACATATAAATGCGGAAGATCTCGTGGTGCTTGTTTTAAATCAATTTGTTTAAAAATTTAGCAATGAAGTTCGTCGATGATTTATAATGAAATCTTTCCGCAGTATCTCAGAAAAAGTTTAATTTATGAGTTACTCTACAACGATTATTTACGACATATGTATGGTTAATTTTAACGAGTGGAAGCTGGTGTGAGAGAATGTAAGTACCTCGTTAAAATTTCAAACACTCGCATGATACACAATGGTCTTTCCTTTTCAATCTTATGATTTCTATAAATTTACGCGATTTACGCCAGAACTTCTGAATTTTAATTTAAAAAAAATTTGCTTATATCGATTAAAGATCTTGGAAAATACGATAGAAAGAAACTGATTGTAAATGATTTGTCAAAAATGTATGCAAATATTATTCGACGTGTTAATATAATATAACACGTACCATTTAATCAATAAAAAATCATTGAATGATAAAACGAAAACAAAAAACGACACTTTTTTGACAAGATCATTAGATCGAAAAAATGATCATATATCACGGAAAAATATAAATTTCTGAAATGATCACGAATCATCCTTTTTACTAACAATTTCGAGAGTATTATCAATCGTTCGTATTTTTTTACAAGTAAACTCGCGTACGAAAAGCGTGGTGATCGTCGAAATTCTTTACTCGACTTCCGGAAACACTTCCGCGAGAACTTTGAAATTAATCTAAGGACTACTCGAGAAGGAAGGCCAAAGTGGGATCGTTGACGAACTCAAAACGTGTGTCCACGTCGTTCCCGGGCCAAATCGATATCAAGGCATTCCTATCAGCTGATTCTTTCCTCCCCTCCACTCTACTTGCTTCCATTCATGACACAACACACCCTAAGGGTCGCTAACTGTCAAGAAACGGTTGTAATAATACAAGGTACGTTTCAAATTATTCTCGAAAATGTTTTTTTACGTCTCTAGTTGAATATCAACGAGCTGTAGCTATTATTTCCTAGTTGAAAATTTGCATGTAACAATACACGATACAGCTTTGTGGCAAACGAAAGAGATTTATTTTGTACTGTAATTGTTAGGTTACGATTTCTTTTTTTTTAACGAAGACGTTCAAACAATGTTATTTTTGTTGCTATTATATATTTTATGTTTCTTTTAACGATATCAAAACTTTCTGTAATGTATAAATCTTTTTTCGTTAACAAAAGTTTATATTATTAATTTGTTTTATATATATACATACATATACATATATATATATAGTGGATATTGCAGCATTTGTGGAGCATGGCATGGCACTGCAATGGTGTAACAAATCAAGAGATGGTGACCAAGCTAAAAGGTAACGTAACGTGTTAATAAGTAATAAGAAACTTGTATCGAATTAAATCGTGTTTTTAGAAACTGGCATACTGGCAACCGCTAGAGCAGAAGCTGCTATGCTTGCAGTAGATAGAGCAAGATACTGTCATGAAGCAGATCCTTATCTTGATCGACCTAGAAAAATTGGTTACAATGTTACAATCAGTGCTCCACATATGGTAAGTAAATTTTTTCTTTTTCAATTCTGTGAATCATGAATTATGACATTACTAAAATTATAACATTCTATTGACATTGTATATTTCATCAAGGTTATGTTAATGTATGTAAAGATATATAAAGTCTTTAAAGTCACAACTGTGTCAGTATTCTGTGCCAATAAGAAGATAAAGCAATGTCAATATATTGATACTTATGATAGTCTTTCCATTTATTATTTGCATTTCAAGAAGACTGTCAAGACTAAGCACACAATGATATATCAAACCTCAATAAATATGATAACTAAAATTGTTCAGCTGAATTTATGCTCCTTAAAGACTCATTTTAATTAAATTAAAAATAATCTAAATGTTTGTATTAAGAAGAAGTAATGCTGATATTTCATCAAAGGGGTATCAGTTTAACCCCCTTATCATTCTTTATTACTTATGTTAAATAGATATCTTTACTGGCTATTGGAGATTTTCCAGACATATATTTACAAATGAACACATACATATTAATGTCTGTTTTTTACACAATATATATATATATATATATATATATATATATATATATATATATATATTTACAAACATATTTATATATATTATTTACAAACATTATGTGATGATTGAAATATTTCCTGAATATTCTACTTATTTTGCTTTATATATTAAAGGACGTATTTCGATTTTATTTCTATGTTTTAGCATGCCTATGCATTGTCGATCCTCTCCGATCAGCTCTTTGATGGTGCTAGGGCATTAGATGTCGGTTCAGGTTCCGGATATTTATCTGCTTGTATGGCTTTTATGGTTGGTCCTCGTGGACGAGTCATCGGTATTGAGCATATTCCCGAGCTAATAGAAGTTTCTACAAGAAATGTACGGGAGGACTGTCCACATTTTCTCAAAGATGGCCGTCTGAAATTCATTGGTAAGATTATTGGGACTAATGCTTGAGTAATGTTACCGCGTGGAAAAGAAAAAATATTCTATGATTATGATTATGAGCCATAACGGGAACTAAACAACATCCCTTCTGTAACTGTTTCTACTTCTTGCTATCATTATCAGGCATATCTGTAAAAAAAGGCAAGGGATAATAAATAATAAAAGTCTAGTTAAAATGTGAAAAACTCGTAATCTATCCACGTGGAGTAGGTATTACCACGAAGAATCAAACGGATCTCTGTCCATCAACTGTGTGACTTTGCTGTAATCATAAAAGATAGACTGGAGATTAACAACAGATCATTGTGAATGCAACTAGTGGGAGATGGCAGATTGGGACATGATGCTGACGGACCTTACAATGCTATACATGTTGGAGCTGCGGCTGAAACTCTTCCGCAACAAGTATGAAAAAATAAAGAAAAAAATCTTTATGTTTATCTATTTGATTATTACAATTTTACATATCTGTAGTTGGTAGACCAGCTAGCTCCTGGAGGTCGACTTATCTGCCCTGTAGTTGCCATTGAAGGTTTCCAAAGGTTTCAAGATCTACTACAAGTGGATAAGCATGCAGATGGATCTACTACAAAACAGAAGCTAATGCAAGTTTCGTACGTTCCTCTAACTGATCCTAGTACACAATTGCGTAACTAAAGTACTTAGTAAGCTTTGCTACAAGTCTATGATAGCAAAATGCTTACCAGTAATCGTTGATATTGGAACCACTGTGCTACTTTGTTTTATGCATAAGCAAATTATAGAAGTAGTTGCCCCTTTTTGACTAATGGTATATTAATAAAATATATTTTACTTACACCCTAAGTGTTATACTTATTCCTTATGACATTAATTTCTAAAATATAAAGACAAAGGAATTAAAATACTTCTAATTCGAGATATTTCAAAAAGTATTTGACAATTCAAAATAGCGATTAATGTGTTACTTGATTGTCTTTCGAATATACTTTAACAAAATTTTTTAAATGAAGTAATTTACATGAATGTAGTCTATTGATTCAAAAATACTTGCGTTGTATTACAATTATACAAATATACGTTACTTCGCAAGTAATATTGTTTGTCCAGATTTCACCGCAAAAAGATTGCTGCGTACAGAAACCCACTTCGTAGATAATAAAATGTGTAAAATTAAAAATAAATGAAAGTTTAATATTTCTACGCAATAAATTATTAAGAACGAAATAGTTGTAACACGTCGAAGGAACAAAATGAACTAAGCTTTTATCCTGTATGAATGTCGTACTTGCTCTAACATAAAAACAATAAATATGTACATATACCTATAATTTCAATTGATATTGTTTTTCTATCAAACAAAGCGCCTTGAATACTACACAAAAATGACGCCTAGTGGCGCGATAAGCGAAAAACAGGGATAAATTTATCAATGCGCATGCGCAGGCCGATTGTAGCATGAACTATGTAAAGTATATACGAACTTATATAAAATTTAATACATATTATTTAATACATAATATATAAATAGTGTCATCTGTTTATAAACTATGTGAGATAGCTTAATAATTTTTTCAAGTTTATTCGGCTTTTGTATCGAATACACTCTTTATTTTTATAAAACAAGATAAATAACGTGACTAAAGTGTATTAATATAAGCAAAATAATTTTATAAATTGTTCATTAAATATTTCATGGACGTCATTTTGGTAACTATATCTTTTCAAAATTAGTAGTACTTGGAATACGTAGTGTTCAAAATGGCTTCGCCCTCGGTTGTGCGGGTTACTCGTCAAGCTCGACCTATTTTATCTTCTAATCATGCTGAAGCACGTAGAAGAGTCTTAGCCCTTTATAGGGCTTGGTGTAGACAAGTACCTTTTATAGGTATGTAAAAACATTTTTGTTGATTACTTATTTATATTTGTATTTAAGTATTTATTGTGTTGCTTAACCTAAAAATCCTCATAATTTAAAAGAATGATTAAAACGATCCAAAATAAAGTTTTGTATTTATTTCGATTATATTTAATTTAACGCGAATAGTTTCTTCTTTAGATAGCATGAAATTTTTCTTTTTTTATTAATTTCAGGTATTCAAGTAATGTCTTATGTAAGCATATAGAAATATGATATACTTCTTTAAGATTTAATACTTTTTTATGCAATTATTAAACAAGTATTTATGTTGTAAATTGTTATTTGTATTACAGTTATTGATTACGACATACCATACACAAAGAAGCAATGTTTAGAAAAAGTACGCTCAGAATTTTTAAAGAATAAGTTTATAACAGACGTGAGAGTAATCGACTTACTGATAATCAAGGTAATAGTTTATGTATTATATTTTTTATATTGATATTTTACTTTATATTATTTATATTTAAATGTGAAATATGTAATGACTATAATTATTAATGAAACAAAAGAATGCTTTAATAATCTTAGTCCTTTATAACTTTGTTAATAAACAGAATATAATTAATGATTTTATTAGGGTCAAATAGAGTTGACGGAGGTAATAAATATTTGGAAACCTATAGGAAATCTTTTAAATCATTTTAAAGATACACATAATCCAAAACCAAAAGATTTTTTGGGCAAATTTTATGCTGGTCATGAATAATATGATCAAATATTTGTAATGGTAGTAAACATTAACTAATGGTTATAGCCGTTAAACCTAAAATTCTATATAATTTATGTAAGTACATACCGAATTTATTAGATCAGATACCAATGTATCTCTTAAAAGAATATTAAAATAAAGAATATCTCGTTGCTAATTATAAAAAAATGTAAGTGTGCATTATTTCAAAAGTTCTAAATGTTTAATCTATTTTTATAGAAAAAAGAATATTATGTATTATGTTACACTTTCTAGTTGGGTAGGTTTATATTTTTACATAAGGTAATAATTATCTTTAATTCACACTTTTTTTGCATCGATATATTATTGTTCAGTTATGTACATTTGACAACATCATATATTACTAAGCACCTTAGGTACAATCTAGTTCACTTTTCACAGCCATACAGATAATTTGCTTCCTTCAGTGAACGAGTTTAAAATTATAGATACACATACATATACACGAGTGTGTACACATATATATATGTACGTATATACATACATACATACATACATACATACATACATACATACATACATACATATATATATACACACGTATGCAAGTATTTACGTACACACACCATATGTACATACTTTAAACATGAGCATGGAGCAAATTGAACGATGTATGCGGAAGACGTACGTATACTCCAGCTGCGTTAGCCCATTTTCTTCAACGCAAGAAGTTTTATTATGCTAACTCGTAAGAGATCGGAGTGATCTCGCGCATCTTTACACTTTGGTTAGAACGATATTTATAAAATAATTTCTTGTCTGTCCTTATTACGTATTCGGATTAAAAATCTTAACAGGCAAGGCAACAGTCCTGCGCTACGTAAGTCACTTTCGGCATCGACGCTGACGCACAGTTTATATAGTACGAATTATAAAATATCTATGTAATAAAAATATACACTGTCGGTAACTTTCACACGCACATATATATATATATATATATATACATACATGCATACATACATACATATGTATATGATATGTAGATATATATGTATACATATATACGTATTATATATATATATATATATATATATATATATATATATATATATGTAAATTTCACGTACATAATCTAAAAAAACATGGCAACAATTAATCATGCTTATGACTCATAAACATAATATACATTATACACTTTCGTTCTCGATATACAAGATTCTTCTATTACGTCATCATAAACTTGTTTCCTTTTAAGAAGGAGAAGCGTAGTAAGGGTAATAAAAAAACAATTCATTCAAACTATACTCTCACGCTCTGACTGTATATCGTATCCAGCAATAACACCCCTTCTTAAAGAAACATCGCTATTGCGTAATCCATTACCATTAAACAGATTTACCAGCCAGCTTCTTATAGAATTTCGTGCGGAAGACTTTTTGTCAGGCACATTGTCCGTACTGGGAGCAGGTACCACTTGATCCAAAGAGCGCCAACGTTTCACCGGCAATATTTCTCCTATACAACCACTTTCGTCACCCATCAGTAAGGGAGTCTCCGCTTCGTTCGACGTTACGTCGGTGTGAGGTATGATTATCATATTGCCATTCGGATAATTATTGTTCAACACTTTACCGGTAAGATCGGTTTTCGAGTTGGTCCCAACACACTTGTCACAATTTTCCAACGATCGAAAACTCTTTTTCGGTTCCTTCCAACAAAAGTTCTCTTGTTCGAATCTCTTTGCATAGGCCTCGAATGGAAAAGGATCTAATGAACGAGATTCTCTTATAACCGTTTGAGATGGATAATCGCTAGTCGTCGAGGAAGACGCGATGATAGACAATACTCTTTCATTCTTTCGAAATTTCGGTTTAGCATCTATGAAAAAGTCGTCGAGTGCGAGTTTGATATTAACAGCACGATTTGCAGCTTCTTCCCGTAGTGGAACATTTTCCAATGTAGTCTTTGATAAGCTATCCGTTAAACAAAGTGGAGATCGTTCCAATTTCCGAACATGAAGTGATCTTGGTATTGGACTCGACCCACCGCATTGCGAGGACGAGTCGTCAGCAGCTGGACGTGGTACACTCGATTGTCTTCGACTACCAGCACCTAAACCAGCTAATAACGACGCCTGACGTGAATCTGAATTTAATTTTGGACTCCTTCTTGGTCTGCAGAAAAGTGGTGGAAGATCACCAACGTCCACCTATAAATGTTAACATATTTAATATGAACGTCTTACGAATATAAACATTTGAGTGAACAATGTAAGATAAAATTAAGAATGAAATTCAAATTCTTTTTATACCTCTCTTTTCTGAATAGCTTTTTCCGTGGCTCCTGTAAGCCAATAAGTTTTCACTTCGCCTTTTCCCTTCATATTCACCAAACCACGTTCCTCGATAATGTAACCACCTATTTTATCCAAAGCATCTTTGCATTGATTACTTATGTGAATACGTAATGGTTCACCGTTCGATTCCATTCTTGACGCAGTATTCACCGTATCGCCAAATAAACAATATCTAGGCATTGTTAATCCTACTACACCTGCGACTACGGGGCCTGCGTTTTTAAAAAATATGTATTACATCGTTTTACTTATATGAATTCCAATAGGAAATGTTTATTATTCGTTACGCGTTTTATTTTACCTGTGTGAATCCCAATACGAAGTTTAAGAGTTTCCTGAGGACGGTGAGCTATCGTGTGATGCTTAACGGCATTAAGTAATTCCAAGGACATCGACGCTATTTCTCCGGCATGTCGGTTTCCATTTTTTATCGGTAATCCTGACACCTAATCAACAGTAGTAAATCATGAGATTAAGATATTCATTAATAGATAAGTTTAATATCTTAGTATATCGTACTCACAACCATGTAGGCATCTCCTATAGTTTCTACTTTGTACACATCATATCCTTTGATTATGCGATCGAACAGAGTATACAGATCGTTGAGAAAGTTTACCACCTGAAGAAAGAGTGTAAAGTTTGTTAATTAGGATATAAGATGTAATTAAGAATAGTTCTATTATCTTACACGTACCTGGAACGGCGTACTTTCTGCCGACATCGCTGTGAAACCAACGATGTCGCTGAAATATATGGTTACCAAATCAAACGCTTCAGGTTCTACTCCTATACCGTTTGTTAAACAATAGGCAACCGGTCTGAATCAAATTAAAGAAAAAATGTATGAGGAACTTTATCTATTAATGATGATACAACTAACGTGTGTAATAAAGAAAATATTGCAAATAAGACTCACTCAGGTAACATTCTATGTAGCAGGTCTTCAGTTTTTTGTTTCTCCTCGAAAAGTAAACGTGTACGTTCATTGACTAGATCTTCGAGATTGTTCGCATATTTCTCCATCATATCCATCATTTGGTCCATTATATTACGATGCCACCCAGCTTTCATTTTCTTTAATCTCGTCCTTATTGCTTTGAAGTCTGGCCTAAGTTCTGGACTTTCCGCCCAACAGTCGGTTATAGTACTAACGATATACTCAGCACAATCTGCCTCAGACTCGGACAGTATCTCTACGTTAGGTCTAAACGGTGGTTCACCATCTTCTGGGAACCTTTTCACTCGGTCTATGATTTCTGTCAATTTGTTAACGGTCATATTTATTTTTCTGCAGCTATACCTTTTGGCAAATGCCGATTAACGAAAGACTGTCACTACAGTTTAAAATCTCTTTACAATTACGTGATAGTTACCTTTGGGTTCCAAATTAACACCTCCGTACGGTCCTTTTCGTCCAATTATTTCAAACAGTATAATAGCAAAAGAGTAAATATCTCCTTCCTGAGTGCCTTTGATCGGTGCATTAGGATTCCTCAGCAACTCAGGGGCTTTCCAAAACAGATCTTAAAGAAGAATTAGACATTGAGTAATCTTCGTCGAATAAAGTTTTTAATTTGTTTTAAATAGTTCCAACTTACTTCGATAATACTGATGTTCTCCAATGCTGTCAGACTCGGCACAGTGACGCATATCGTGTAAGCCAAAGTCAGAAACTTGGAGTACCCAACGTGATGTCACCACGCAATTGGAAGACTTTAGATTACCGTGACAGACTAGCACTGATGACTCGTGAATGTAAAGCATACCCTATACGACAGAAATCATTTCTAAAATCACTCTACGATAGCGTAGCACAGACCAATAAAACGCTGGCCATCAAAGAGATCGCTTACCTTAATGAGATCGTGAACTAACGACGCAATGAACATATCATCTAATTTTATATCTTCGTTCTCGATGATGTCCTAAAAAAGTTGGAAATAACGACGATTAAATGACTAACAAGGTTAAATAAACGGCACATTTAATACTCACATAAAGACTTCCTTTGGCACAATAATCGGTAATCAGCAAGATCCTCATCGGTTCTACACACGCACCGATGAATGAGTTCAGATTACCGTGTCTGATTTCACGAAGAATACGCATCTCCTTCATGACATCACGCGATATATCCTTCTTCTTTGAAAACTTTAACTCCTTTATTCGCACCATTACTCCGTGGTAATGGCCAGTTTGTGCGAACACTTGACCGCCACATCTCGACTCGTAAGACATTGCACTAACTAAACTTAACTGTAAGGAAATATAAAAATTATTAAATAAATATATACACATGTATATACATAATACCCTCTATTATATATAATAATATAAATTTAATTACATTGTTATATATAATTGTTAAATATATATCATCAATATTCGAGTGGAAGAGAAATATATTCGAATGGTAAAATAAATTCGAAGTCACTGACCTTACTAGGGGAAGACATCATATTATCGAGATGAGGATAGCCATGTATCTCGCCTGGATCTATCTTCCAGAGCAAACCTTCGATCTCCTGTTCGATCTTCCATCTTCGATAGATGCTCATCGTGATCACAGCGGCGCAGAATAATAAAACAGCGAGGACACCGGCAGCAACGATACTACGAAGATGAGTATCATCTTTGGGACAGTGCTCGTTGAGAAAACCACAACCAGGCTCGGCTTCCGGCTTGTTTTTACCTGGCCAATCCATAGACTCCGATGGTCTGTATACCTACACGAGATAAATATACTTTAATACTAGTTAAATATAGGTGGAGAGAGAGAGATAGAGACAGAAATAGAGATAGAGAGAAAAAGAGAGAAAGAGAGAAAAAGAGAATGACTTGTTTATAAATATTTCTTTTAGATATTAATATTTTTTTGTTTTCTTTTACTTTTTTTGCTTCATTATTATTACATGTAAAAGAATGATTCGCACGAATGCTATTAAACAACTCACTCACTAGAGTTTCACCTTGTTGAAACTGTCCCACAGGTTTCATTTGATAATCGCAGGAAAAGTTGTTGAAACGGAAGGGATCCTTCTTCAGAGCTAGCACCGAAAAGTTTCCCTCCGAATCTCCGAACTTATCCAACTTTATCGTTGCACCGCTTACACCTACGGGCAACGACAATCATATGTAAATAAGTAAATATCGAAAAAGTAGGAAAATTTTTAACATTGAGAAAATCTTTTAGTTACAATCAGATTGAAAGAAAGAAAGAAAGAAAGAAAAACAAAATAGTAGTCGAGTCTCGATTATCAGATTATACGTACTTACTTTGATACGTATGATTTTTTATGATCGTCTCTATTATTTGCGTTCCATTGTTAACGATATCCTGGAGACTATGCTCCGGTTGATCTCGTAAAAGTTGGTCCAGTGCACGAGCATACAGCTTCACTGAGTCGTAAAGGTACGCTGCATGAATAGAGACATACTGTAAAAAACGAAAAAAAAAAAATATATAAATCTCTCTCTTTTTTTTTTTTTAGATACAGGAATCTCCTCGTTGCACTTTCCTTGTCCTTGCAATCTTTACTCATATCTTAAAAATACCTTTTCATACTTTCTCAGAAGTTCTGGAATAACGAAGTTGAACGGTTCCTTGTTGCTATACTCTCGAACTTTTTTCGTAAATTCCTCGTAATTTTGTGTGGGTGGCGTGGAAGCGACTACCATAAGAGATCTTGCCTTCTTTAGAAAATCCTTCGGTTCGAGACAATTTTCCACGCTGTCGAGATGTTCCGGTTCTGAAAAGATTTACATAAGCAGATTAATTATGATATAATAATTTAATTCGTTTCAAATGGATTTCTATACGAAGATTATTGAAGATATTGACTTTTTTTCTCGAAAAAAGAAAAGATGTGTTATTTGAAGGCTCGATTTTGAAGAACGTCGTTTGAATAATAGGCATACTAACTCCATAAGTACTTTTGTGCTTCTCGTGGTGAGTATGTCATCATGTCCACGTGTATGACCATGTATTCCCCGTTGTCCAGTAACCTTTGATTTAGCATCGAATTCATCATATCTATTAGAGATATAGCGGTACCCAAAAAGATATATACTGAAACAATAGATAAGAAATTTTTCATTGATCGATTTTCTGAAGATTAAAGTTTTTTGTATGTAATCGGATCTTCGTCGAAATCTCGACTTCGTTAATTTTTGTGAAACGTTGAAAAGTGAAATTTATGAAAAATAATTAAACAAATATGATCGTGCGAATTGTCTATACTCGTTTGAGATACGAAAAATTATGGAATCGTAAAATTTAAAGAAAAGACAAACATAATGTAGACTGACTTCTCGTCATATTTTTGGTCTCCTGTATAAGTTGGAACCATATGCTGACTTGACAGCACGGCAGCCTCTCCTCGCAGCAAGTGTGACGATCCTCGACGGTCCTGTAGTGATTCACCGTCAGATTGTGCTTCGTCGCCTGTTCTTCGAGCGAACGAGCTACCGTCGACCAGGCGATTTCCGTTATAATCGTGAATTTGTTCCAGCCGTAATGGAGTAGAAGAGCTATCACCGACTTTGTAACTTGCGTATCCGGCGGCTCCGTTCTTGCAAAGGTGTTCACTTTCGAAGCTTTATAGTCCGAACATTTCTATAATAATAAATTGATTTATAGATCGTATTGAATTCAACTTGTGAGAGACGTGAGTTTTTACTTCATTTATATATATATATATATATATATATATATATATATATATATATATGTAAATCGATATATTGTTCTAATGTATGTAATCATTACTAAGAAGAAACATATGGAAACATTTAACTGTAAATAAATAAATTTTTATAAACATTTTCGCAACGAGGTTTACTGAACCAAACAGATTGAAAAATCCATGATATACCGACGAAGTCTCGTATAAAACTTATAAATTAAAGTTGACTTTAATTAATCCACTCGAGATAAAAAAAAAAAGAAAAAAAGAAATAAAAAAGAAGAAGAAAAAGAAAATTGCTTTAAATCGATGGAGTCATAAACGGTGATGATCGGCGTCGCTCTCGAACTCGCTCGAGTAAGTAAATAACCAGTTCGAGGAGTTAATAATCGTGGAATGCGCTGAGTTGGATCAAAGATACTCAAGGAATATCAGGAGATGTGGAAGATTTGAGTTTGGGAAGTTGAGTTTTATAGAATTCCGGATTATTCCAAAGCATATGAAGTGCAAAGTACCGTGCAGCAATCATAGGGAAAGACAAACAAAGAGAAAGGGTGAAAGATAGACAAAAAGAGAGAAAGAGAAAAATGTAGACGGCAAAGACAGAGAGATAAAACGAGAAAGAGATAGATAGAAAGAGAGAGAGAGAGAGAGAGAGAGAGGGAGAGAGAGAAAGAGAGGAGCGGCCAGGAGAGCAAGTCGAATGCACTCGTGGGAGAGAAAGAGATAGAAAGAGAGCGTAGCGGAGCAAAGTGGGCTGCGCCTGGTACCATGGTGTGTGGCGCGAGTTAAATATAAACTCGTGGCGTGCAAGGAAGGAAGGGTAAGAGGAAAGTGGAATGAACGGGCGAGCGAACGAACGGGTGGCGGTGGCGGCTGTGCCGCGAGTTGCTCTTCGTACCGCCTGAAATGTGACATGCCGCTCATTAACATATAAATTAAACGTGACAACTGAGGGTCAGTTCTTCTTCAAAAGTGTGTGTGTGTGTGTATTTATATATATATATATATATATATATATATATATATATAAATATAAACACACGTATATATGTACGTTTAAATATGTATGCATTCATGCATATATGTATGTATGTATGGAAAATGAGACGTCTAATTTATTGTTTATATTTTTTTATGATAGCATTTTTCTATGACAGAAAATTTTTATCTTATTATGATGTTATCAAATTTCAGAACTATATATATATATAGATAGAGAGAGAGAGATTTATCAAGAAGGTTTTTCACTTAGCACATAATTACTTTTAAGTAAAAAGAATTAATAAATAAAATTAATAGAATATATCGCTTGTATATTTATATACATATACACGTATGCATGTATATATGTAACATCTCTATCTCGATAAAATTTTTATTCATTATCTATCAGTTTTCTACAATGGTTAACTTTCGCTTCTTTGATCCTTGGCGATGACAGCAAATTTCAGATCGAGGATCAAGAAAATCTCGCGAACCGTAACGATCTGGTTCTGTAAAACGGTAAAGTGAATGATTATATGTTAAACGTAACAGTGCAGAAATTGCAGCCGGTGGTAGCTTGTTCTGTTCTAACGCTATGCGAGAACTAAATTGACACGACGCATACCGCCGTGACGGTGAAATCATTGTAATCGGCGTGTAAAACAACGCGCTCAGTTCGCAATTGACTTTGACGTTGCTTCTTCGGAGAGGAAGTACCATTACAAATGTAAAGATTTACATGTTGTTTACATGTCTGTTTTATTATTAATCGCATAAACGCTGCATATTTTATTTATATAATAATCGAAGATCATATTATCGATTTTTTTAGTCATCCCTTGATTTATTTAATACATAAATTACTTTTTTGTAATCAATAACTATATAATATAATTATAATTGATTAGAAAAAGTGATTTTAGATATCACTTTTTATTAAGCAAATTGAAAATTATTTCAAGGCATATATAAATATATATGCGATTATATATAATCATATATAGATAATAAAATTATTATATTAATAATAATAAAATAAATAAAATATATAATCATGTAGACACACGCACACACATAAACATAAAATTTATGTATACCCTATAAAATTATTAATTAGAGAAAATAATATTTTGATAAATTGTACATAATTTTATCTTACTGTTCAATCATTAGAAGCCTAATAAATCTATCTCATTAATAAAATCAATTAAATATTAGAATTTTTGTCGATGACTTTTACGAGTGATCGTGAATGATGTCAAAGATCGATTGATCGATCGATCGTTTTCATAACTTGTATCGCGTTTGTATGTTGTGTGATTTTGAAGATCGATCGAAGTATATGAAAGTGACCCGCTTGGTCGGTTTATCCTGCTTCGTCGACGAGGTGAGGTGGGCTTTGGTCATTGCCGGCTCGACGTGGTGTTATTCTGAGCTCCACTCGGCTATATTTAGACGAGACCACCTTGAGGGAGCTCCAGAGTCGAGATCTCCAACGTGCTACACACAACGGACGGGTTTCTCTCCTCTCTCCTCTCTCTCCGCCCCCCTCTCTCTCTCTCTCTCTCATCTGTGCACTCCCTTTATCTATCCTCTCTCACGTCCCAGTCGTATTCGTCTTTGAGTTGTGCAACGCGTCTCCGCGACCGTTTGAAAAACAATCGAGGAATCTCACTGCTCGTTTGCGGAGGCGAGGAGATCGATTCGAACTGCGTCACATGATCGATCGAACGATCTATCGATGTGAAATCTCTTGATCTTCGAAATCTTACCAAGTAATGGATGATTGTTTATTATCCTGATATTTTATGGTATTATGAATTCTGAAATATTGATACGATCAATTTTACTACTTGCTAATACCAATAAAATTGTATTATATGTATGTAACAAGTGTACGCATACGTGTATTCTATTTATAAATATTGTAATAAGCTTGTTATTGTATACAAAAGTTTTGTATATATTATGTGTTTTAAGAATTTGGAAATCAAATGAATTTTTTAATTTGATCGGGAACATGATGTTATTATAAATAATTACATAGGAATAATCGATCGAACATATATCAATTTATCGGATGAATTTTTGAAACAATAATATAACATTAACCTGTATAATTTAATGAATGAATGTCATCGTAGAGTAAAAGCATTTAGCGACATTAAACACCGGCTAAACGTGAATTGTGAAGTCGATGAAATCGAATTCCGGCTTGGCAAATGCGATACTACAATGCCATGACCTCCGAAGTATGCGTTCGGAGTGAAGATAAGCGATCTCTTAGGCTCGATAGATGGTTGAGCGTTAAATATCGTGACTCGTTACGTTATGTTACGAAGTCGAGTGTATATTATTGGTCACGTTTTTCGACCTCGTCGATTGCCTTCCTGTTCGTATGAAACGGAAGTCGCACCTGAAGAGGAAGACTTTAAAGGAAGTCCGGAATGGAATATTAAAATCTTTTTTTGATTTTAACTTTTCCTCTCAGATCTTTTTATATCCACTTTTTTTAATTCTTTTAAATACATGTAATTGTAAAATTACAATGTATCATTAAATTTACTGTAGTTTCCCATTAAACTTTAATTATGTTAATATTATTTTTTTCATTATCTACGCTTTAATATTATTTCTATAAAATAGCTGATATATTATCTTTTTTTTTCTAATATAATATAATAAATAAAATTTTCTAATATAAAATTGTCTAATACAATATAATAATAGAAAAAAAATAATATAATAATAAAAATTTCCTTTTCTAAGAAAATGTCATGCGTTAAAGAGTTAATCGATTTCAATGAACATTTAATTAATACGAAAGGTTAAAATAATATGTCCACTCAAATAAGATCGCGAATATTTTGAAAGGGTCTCGAATTACAATTTTTTGTGAGGAATCCTTATGACATAGTAATCTTCTCTCTTTTCCGGAAGGCAAGTGAAACCTGATACGGTCAAATGCCCACACTAAAGGTGTGCTCTGTCGTATTAACTCTTTGAGTGTTAAAAAGGATTTCGTTCGTGGCCGACGTTCTAAAGGGAAGCAAAAAAGGAAGAAAAAAAAAGAAAAGAATCCTTTCAAGAAGTAAAAAATATGAAGGGAAAAAAATATATCATTTAATATCCAGTCTTGAGCGATGAAAAATAAGATGATTTCTCCTACAAGTCTCGTGAACGATCGAATGATCTTTTTATCGAAAAACGACCTCGAGTTCTTCTTTGAAAATACGTAAGGATTCGTCGTCGATCTCGGAGAAGATCAAAGTTAGGAGCAATTTAATCGGCGTATCGAATTCTACGAGCGTACGAAGTACAGGTAAATTCAGAAGGATCAGCTTCCTGCGTTTTGTTGGTGTAAGGTGGACCAAAAATAAAAAGAAAAAGAAGAAAAACAAGTCGAGAAAAGGAAAAAGGAAATCGTAAAAGTTCCTTCGAGAGGATACCGATGATGGCATCGTCGAAAGGAGCCGATCCTGATGGTTGGAACGAAACGATCGCTTCCTGGAATTCGCGAGCGTGCGAACGGATCGGCGAATACGTTGTCAGAGTCGTTAATGGTGGCCATTAGAGTTCGGAGAGAGATCGTTTACGTTCGTGGACCTTGTTGAACGAGAACCGAGATAAATTCGTCGCTTTTCGACGATTCCAATCTCGTTTCCTTTATCCGTGGGAAGATTTTCAGATGGGGACAAGTCTCACCAACGAATTTCATTAAACATAGCAAAACGACCTCGTTTTGTTTGTACTTTAAATTGTTTTCCTCAAACAATCCTTAATGAATAATAAATTGATACAATGAAAACGATAGTTGTTCAATTTGAATCGATTATAAATTTTTTAAATCGTTTAGTACGAACGATTATTGATAAATAACGAATAAGTGTTTTGTTTTCTGCATTATGATTTATAATACCTATCAAAAAGGGGAAAAAAAAGAAAGAATTGTATGAAATCGAAAGAGAGGATAACAATTTCTGGATCGTCTGTCACTGTTAATTATTTTGACGTTTAAATGAAATAAAATAAAGAGAAAAGAGAAGCGTTTCAAATAATTTTAGAACATCCTCGACTTTCTGAGAGAAAGAGAGAGAATTAATAATGCTGAATAAATTATACATTCCCGTATGTCGAACGAAATTAACGAAATGTTCTTGACACGCGTTTAGCTAGCTGTTTTTCTTCTACTTCTCTCCAACGATTCGTCGTCGAACAAAACAAGTATCAGCGAGTTTATGAGATTTTTCAAAAATTACGTCATATTATACAAGAGAAGAAAAAACGAAACAATCGTATTTCGCGTCCTCGACCGTAACAGAGCTATTTTTAACCAGCTTACGGCTTTAATTCGCGTGCTATTATGTATGCGACCGCTATCGAGGGAATGTTCAACGATGCATTGAATGTTTGTTTGCTTTCCAGGTAATAGAACATTTGCCCATATAATCGTCCTTTGAATCTTTTAAATCAAAAGAAACGAAAAAAGAATAATTTACATTTATATTTCCGATTAACTCGAAACGACAAAAGTAATTAATCAAATTGAAAAACGTATCTCTTGTGAATAGTATCTATACGTTTTGATCGATTAAAAGTTACAACGAATTCAATATCAATTGATATTTTCAATAATTTCCATCGTCGATGTTTATCGAAAATTTTTCTTTTCCTTTTTCATTTATAATTAATAGAACATCCGACGAGCAAAAAGGATACGTTTTTATTAATTTAAAGTTACTTAAAGATTTATTAAATATTCGATCGATATTTCTGATAATTCCTATTGTGAAATGACCATTGAAAAATTCGTTGATTTTCTTACAATTTACAAAATATTCCATAAATCGATGATAATAGATTTTCCATAAATCGTTGTTTAAATCAAGATACATTGATAAATGATAAAATATTTTCTCGATCGTTATTTAAAATCATTCCTATCGATATTCTTTGCGACCTCCACGGTATTATTGTATATAATACCTATTCACTTAAGAATTCATACGTTGCTCTATTTATATTCTCACAATGTTCATTAGAATTTCCTTTAGCGTTCAAGAAAAGGAGGGAAAATTTAAAGACGTCGACTTTGTCGCGTCGCAGTAAAACGGCACGATAAACTCGCGATAAACGGAGGAGAGCGTTTAAATCTACAGCTATCTCTTTCTTTCTCTCACACATATACAGATAGATCGCACATATAAGAAGAGTTGGATCTTTGGTCGTTCAATTCTCCGGCAGTGCCGACGGCAACCGTTGCTGATCTTTCTTTTGAGAACCGTCGGCTTGCAACGAGAGCCAAAGGTCACGATCAAAAGGCATCGGCTGGATTGTGACACGCTTCAAGGACGCTCGTGGTGGCTCGAGCTCTACGAAAGAGAAAGAAAGAGAGAGAGAAAAAGAGAAAGAGAGAAAGAAAGAGAGAAAACGAGCGACGACGAGCTACGTCTTCGTCTTCGACGTCAAAGAGACACGCTGACGGAGTCTCGATCATTATCATCCTTGGGATCATTGTTCCGTAGTACACGTATATATGGATTTACACGTGTATGTACGTATGTATATGCGTGTGCATACGAGCCGATAGCCGCCGGCTGCGACAGGTGTTTCGGTGAAAGTGACAAAATATCGTTCGAACGTCTCGTGACTCTCGTCGATGATGACAGAACGTTTCTTTTCTTTCGTGTCGTGACCTTTAAAATATTTGAATTTTATCATCCCTTGTTTCTCTCTGTCTCCCTCTCTCTGCGTATATAAATATACATGCGTACTTGCACATACGTATTTATACACTTTTAAGTACGATATTTTTTTTTACTATTATGTAGAAAATGTAATTCTATATAGAATATTTTATTTTATATTGCAGTGAATATTAATGAATAATATCCGTTTATCTGTTTTTTTCTCCCTATCTTTTTATATCCTTCAATGGTATTTAAAATTTTCATCCATATAAAAAATTATATATAATATATAATATGTAATATTTTTGTACTTGGTTTAATATCGCTAGGGACGTGATTATATCTATCTATATTTCTTCTCTTCTTTATCTCTTTCACTGACATTCCTATATTCATACGAGATAAATAGAATTCCTCTGAATGCTGTAAAGATCGAAACGAGAAACGTTCGAGAATGCGACGCAACACAGCAGAGATGCTATATATATATATATATATATATATATATATATATATATATATATTGTATATAAAATAAATTCAAGGTAATCGCAGCAGTTCGCGAAAGTGCCCGTGATGAGTTCTCTCATTATGCAATAAACTGTTTCGCTTCTCGGAATTAATTACTCTCCTCTCTTTCGAGGGACGGTGACTCAAATTACAGAGTACTACCGAGCGTTCGACGATTAAACGCAGATCCTGCCAATTAATCTCGATCGATTGAACACAATCTCTCTCTTTCTCTCTCTCTCTCTCTTTTTCTCTCATAATCGTGAATTTACTATTATTATTTTTGTAGTTCTCTTATCAGCATTACGACGATTATTTCGTAATATCTATATTTGATCTAATTTTTTACTACATATATTGATTAGATTTTGATTAGAATTCATTTTGATTTATTTATTTAGTATATTTGTAGCAAAGAGAGAGAGAGAGAAAGAGAGAGAGTTGTTAAAATAATCATGTTATATTTCTTATTCGATAAATTACATTTTTGTATGAGTTAATATTAGAAATCTTAATATGATGTTTAAGAAAAAAATTGATTATATCTTTTTATGAAACAGTATAATCGGTCGTTTATAAATCGACGAAACTAATAAAAATCAAAAGAAAATATTTTTGTACGTACATGTGTACTATTGTACGTATATTCTATCAAATTTTGTTCGGCAAGATTTCAGTCTTAACAAAAATAAAATCCTTTTTATTTTCATGTTAGTCCAGCAAAAGGAGGAGAAAAATTTATTTAAAAAATTTGGAAAAAATAAGCGGGAATATTTGAATCGGATAACTTGTCATTTCGATAGGCGAGTACGGAGCTCGAACATCTGGCGGCGACATACGGCGCAATCTCTTCGCGCAAATAACATAAATAGACACGAATGATAGAGAGGAGAGGAAAACGAGAGAGAGAGAAAGAGAAAGAGAGGAAAAGAGAAAGAGAGAGAGAGAGAGAAAGAGAGGTACACACGCGTCCGACGCAAACGAGGAGGCACGATCGAGCACACGATCGCACGCGTGCCTTCACACGGATAGGGCAGTGCTTTCATTTATTCATAAATCAACAGTGTCTATTTATAGTAGCGCGACGGACAAATAGCGATAGAGTTGCGCACGCGCACGCGCGTGTATCCTTGAATGTGACGAAACTCTTGAGAGCCGGGTAAATCGAAACACGATTCCCAAGTCGAGAAATTCGATTTCGAGGGAGAATCGATAACGCTGGCGCGTGTGTGGCCTCTGTAGATTAATTTCATTTTCTTTTCTTCTTTTTATTTTTTTCTTCTTCTTTGGATTCACCTTCGTTCATTAAAACTGTTATTACTTGACGGACGTATAAAGTTTGTAATTTTTTCTAAGAAATTATTAAGAAGTAATAAACTTAAATCATACCATTCGTGTAATAATTTTTATAATATTGGGATTAATATTTGGGATAATATTATTCTTAAAGATTCATATGTTAAAACGTGGTTATGTAAAACGTAAGGTGAAATGTAATATTTTTATATACAAATGTAAAATATTTTTATCCTTTTTTGTATAAATTAATTCGTACAATATACAATTATATATTATTTATACAATACATTATACGGATCTTCGAATTAATATTATTAAATTTAAAGATATTATAGTTATTCAATCTAAATATTAATATAAAGAGGACTAGAGAAATAATATTTACATGCTATTATCATAATAAAATTCTTACCTTTAACTATAAAAGTATAATATCAGTTAATATTCTTCAAAAAATAATAATAAAACTTAGTATTAAAATTTAAAATATGCAAACAATATTTTTATTTCAACTTTTATAATTAATATTTTAATTTGAAGTTGTTAAAAAAGTATATATTATAAATTCAATTTTTTATGGTCTAGGATAAAATTTCGAAATTACGATCTTGATTTTTTATATTCATTAAATCGTTTCGTTTATTTCGAGCAATGAAAGAATTCCTTTTCATATAGATAACCACTATTCGCTACAAAGTACGATTAAATTCGTTGAAATTCATATGAGTAGCGAGCATTCAATTATTGTTTTTTTCTTGGTATGCGACATTGCGGTCAGAATTAAACAGAATAATAACGATTTATTATTACAAGGATTACTGAATCACAGTGAAACATTTGTAATTAACAATGTTAAGAAGCAATGTGCCCTTCTATTACCTCGGCGTTACTAACATAGTATCGTTACGTAAGAAGAGTTTTGTTCTCTTCATTAGCCGATCAATGCATGAACTTGATCCCGGTTGCGTGCAACAAGTGAAAGAGCAATTTGATCGTCGATAAACACGATAAATTTCACGTGAAAACTAATAATCAATAACAACTAATCAGCATGAATGAAGAGATATGTAGTTAATAGTTCGAAAATCTTTGAATAAAAAAGAAAAAGGAAAAAAAAAAAGAGAGCTGAAGAGGAATTAATTAAAAGTTGATTAATTTCATTGCTATCTAAAAATATCTAAATTTCGTAGGAAACAAACAAAAAAAAAAGAAAATATTCAAAAAAAAAAAAAAGAAAGTTTATGAGTTATTAACGAATAAAAAACTCTACAGAAAAATTTGCAAAAGAAGAAAAAGAAGAAAAGAAAACAATATGGTGATTCGAATTTATAAAGAAAACGATTGAAAGATCTATCACATTCATATACGAGAGTAATCATAGATAGAGTCGAGTGTTTTTCCATTGAGACCAAAATAGTTTTAACAGGCAAATTCTAGCAGTTGATGTTGTAGTTGTTGCCGATTCGAAGTACGAGACTGGATTCTTACGAGAAGAACGTGGACTCGAGATCCTCCAACTTCCTCTTTCTTTCTCGTTCTTCTATGAGCGTGCATGGTTAACAAGTAGAAGAAGGAGAGAGGGAATTACAGAGTAGCATGGGAACGCGTTGCTGCTCTTGGTTCGTTGCTGTTGGTACGACGCTACTGCTTGATGGTGTTCGTTGTTACTGTTGCTGCTGACCTGTTCCTTTCTTCCTTTCTTCCTTCTTTCCTTCCTTCCTTCCTTCCTTCCTTCCTTCCTTCCTGCCTTCTTCTTTCTTTCCTTTGCCTTGTCGCTCGGCCAAGCAATAGCCCGGACTATATTTAGCTTCGCGATAAACACTAGCAGTTAGCAAGCTACGCTGCACCACCATTGCTGCTACGCCTCATAAACTTGCACTGATATTCTATCCATTGAATATGCTCGAACTATGATCAGTTTGTAGCCTTATAGTTAATTTCAATATAAGTTTATGCGTGAGGAAAATATATAAATCACATTTAATATCAAAACCTTCATATTTTTTATTAATTTAATGTAATATAAAATTCTTGAAACTTTACTCGTTTCTTGAAAATAAAGAATATAAACCTAAGATATCCAATTGTAGGTTTTATCGTTCAAAATATTAATGATTATTAACGTTATTATATAGATTAAGTATCCTAATGATGCGAGATTTTATGATGATCGAATCCTTTGAAAAATTGTAAAATATAGTTAGAAATATATTTCTCAAGTTACTAATCTGTTTATTAATTTAAAAATCATCTCGGTGATCGTCAGGAAAGATCAAGAAGGTAGGTAGAGCTACGATAAAACGGTATCGCCACGTGCTACTAATTTTTTCAACTGACTGCATTCGAAAACCTGGCGCAGCTCGCGCGATAAGTCTTTTACCGTATGCGGACGGTGCAATAAATGTAAGAAATTAATGACTCGCCGATACCGTTGAACGAACCCGAGGCTACGTACATACACGACTACTCGCAACATTCCCAATTTGGAATGTCCTCGTCTCTAAGTCTATCGTCTTAGAACGGATATCTTCTTTTTTCTACAGAATAAAGATTTTCTCTCTGTCCATTAACCATCGTGAACTCGTTCCGCCTCGGGTATCCAATCTCTCTCTCTCTTTCTCTCTTTCTCTCTTTCTCTCCTCTCTCTCTTTTGCTTTAACATCTCGATCCTAACGGGAAATTTCTAATTTATCCAATTTGCTAAGTCCCCTTAACGGATATGAATCAATCGTAGGAATCCATTGAATCTCATAGAACTTTTAACGATCATAATATGATTGAAAATGAAAAGATTGTGATCCTAATCGAAGAAACATTCGCATAGGAGGGAATTCCTAAAAACTTTATGTTTAAAACATTTATTATTTTCAATATCTTTTCCAAGAACGATTTAGACAGTTTGTAAGTTAATTTAAGTTTAAATTAAAATTTGCTTTAGCAAATTTTTCAATGGAAATTATAAAAAATAAGATTAAGAAGACAACTTTATTACTATATTTTTATCAATAACAAAAAGAATTGTATTTAACCTGCAGTAATTATTCGATAAGATCTTTACATTGATATTAGTGGTTCTAATCTCGTAATATAAACAATAATAGATTTGTATTATATTTTTCATTATGTATGTCTCTATACATTTCATTAACTCACAATTTGCATTTTATACGTTTAATCGTTTCTTTTTTTTCAAATGATCTACATCTTTCGTTTCTTATTTGTTTTTACACTTATATGTATTATTAATTATCACTTATACTCAGCAATAGAACATAAAATATATAAACGAATAAAAAGAAAAATAAGAAAAGAAAATAAAACGAGACTCCTCCCTGCATATTTTTATTTGCAATTCGTTAATAGGTACGTATTAGAATTAAAGGATTTATTGATCGGATCAATGTGTAATTCGTCTACTCCATGTTCGTTCCTTTCTCGATTCAGGCAGTCGATTCGAAGCGAGAGAGCGTGTGTTTTCTGACTAAGCAATACTTTTGGCTAAATATAGTTGGCGATAAAAGCAGCCACTTGGACATGTGCTCGACTGATAACGGACACCCGCTATAATACGGTTGCCGTAATACCGTTCGCACCGCGTCGTAATGCCGTTTGATTTATGCGCCGTTCGCACCGTTATTGTATCCGTGAACATAGGAACGATCGATAGATCGATCGATCGATCTATCTATCGTTACTTTAGCTACTCCATTTTAACGCCACGTACGTAAGTATCTACGTTGAATGATTTTTTTCTTAGGTTTCTTTTTCTCTGGAAACGAGCGTACTTTCACCGAATCGACGTCAATCGAATCCATTCGATTTAAGGCCTCGATAATATGATCGCGCGTGAGCTCAATATTTAAAGTAAAGTTTATTATATGTTTACCAAGCAATACAAAATTGCGATTGGCTCGTTTCGAGAAACGATCGAGGGCATTTATTTATACGAGAAACGATTCTTTTAAACGATTTTCATTTAACTAAAGTAGTTATACACACACACACACACACACATACATTTTGATTTGTTCGTGTAGTTGGAAAGTTATAAAAAATATAATTAAAATCCTTGACCGTGTTCGTTTATTTTTCTTAGAATTGTATGAGAAAGTTAAAATGGTTTTCGAGGATCCACGTGCCATAGTTTATACGTTGTGTAATCTCTTTGATTCATCAAGATAGAATAACAAAAGTGTAGGAAAGTTTGAGGAAGATGAAGAAGAGAAGAATTTTCATTTTCTTGGTAATACGATCGATAGAGGAATATTTATCGTTCGACGATCGTCAAAGTTTAATTTTCTTACTGTTTCTCTCTTTCTTTTTTACTCTTTAAGAAATGTAAACGATGGAAATATCTGTTTGAGATCGATAACGATACGAAGTCTATAATGTAAAGAATCGCATTCTTCGTCGATAAGCTTGAAAAATCTTAAGGATTGTATGCTAGTTTAAAGATCGAGAAACACGCGATTTGAGACTACAAAAAAAAAAAAGTGAGAATATTTTATGTCGAAGCTTCGGAATTCGATCGATTTGACGTCACGTTGCATGTATCGAAGAAAATTCTAATTCATTCGATATAGATACATAGATAACATTTTTTTTATATATTTCTTTTTCCTTCTGAAATTTCAAATAACATATAAGTCATCGACGAACACGGAAGCAAGAAATCGTAGAATGACGTAGTAAAAGGCGACCTTGCACCGATTCTCCGATGGATGACGATCCTCGCATCTCGGCCCAACCCGAGTTCTCATTAAAATTCAAAAAAAAGTCATTTCCATATAGCGTTGTCGGTGAACGGCTCGATCATAGAGAAAACCACGGAAGGTGGAGCAATACCGGTGTTGCTTATTAATCATCCATATTGCATTGAAAATTCGCGGTCAAGAATTCTTCCTTGGAAAAACGTTTATCTCAAAGCTATGTCATAATAATATGTAATACTTTGAAATTATTGACATTTCAGTAGTAATTAATTTTTTTAAATTATATATAAAAATAGAATTACAATATATCAATGTAACAATTTAGTTTTTCGTTAAATTTCGTAAAAAGAAAAAATAATAAAAGAAATTATGATAATGTTATTTTTGCTTTAATATTTATTAAAAAGTAAATATATTTATAAGTGTAAGAACTGTGTGTAATGTGTGATGATAACAACAGCAATAACAACAACGTGCTAAATAAATTAAATGGCCCTTTAAATTTCTTGAAATCTTGGCGAATGGAGCAACGTCTTTGTCTACGTGTTGATCGTAAAACGAGGGAAGAACATCGCCTTTGCCCGGTCATACATTCTTGTTGAACGAATGAATACGCGTCGCTACATCGGGACCATAATTGGTGCCGACCAATTAAGGATTAATTAAGTGTATTTTAGTCTGAAACCAGCCGCGTCGTCGTCACTTAAGGCGGCACCCACATTAAGCGGACACATAAGAGTGAGAGTGAGTGAGAGTGAGTGAGTAAGTGAGAGAAAGAGAGAGAAAGAGAGAGAAAGAGAGAGAGAGAGAGAGAGAGATAACGGATAACTTTATTATTACTATTACTATTACTATTACTATTACTATTACTATTACTATTACTATTACTATTACTATTATTATTTATTTATTTATTACTATTATTACGTTTAGAGAGATGAATAAAAGTATTGCATCAGAATACTAAATAAAAATAAATGATCGGAGATAAAAATGAAAAAATGATTGAAAAATAAATTTGATTGACGATAAGATGAAATAGATAATTAAAAGATTTATTATTGAAATTGTGATTTTGAGGAGTAATTAATAATAGAATTGAGTGAGATAAATTGTTTTTCGATGTGTCGTAACAAGCGCTAAATTCGATTCGGTCGAATAAACCAAATCAAAAATGTTTTTGTTCGGATCAACAATTTTCTTCTCGAATGGAGATGATAAGAAAGCGTGAAATAAGACGAGGAATATGAACGACTAGAAATGATTATTTTGAAATTACAATATCTCGAGTTACTATCTTAGAGAGAAGAAAGATGAACGTGAATTAAGTCGAAAGATACGATAAAGTTCGTGCGCAGCTTCGTGTTTACGCAAGAGTCAACTTTAACAAGCATCTTCCTTTTATGAATCGATATTAATTAACTCATATCGTTGTGCAATATCGAGATAAACGTTTGCTCGTTCTCTCGATTGAGATTGAAAGAGAAAGAGAGATAATAAAAGAATTTAGAAATTTGAAAAGGAAAAAAAAACAAATTAAAATAAAAGGAAATTTAAATAATTCTTTCAGAATCGATGCTTCTTTCTTTCTTATTTTTTTTATTTCCACTTCCATTTATTTTTCCTTCCTACCTCTATCTCTCTCTCTCTCTCTTTCTATCTCTTTTCCTCTGTTATTTATACCAATCGATCATTCGTCGTATCTATAAATAAATGTAACAATAATCGACGAGACGACAAGCCTTTTTCTTCTCGTACTCATAACGAAGATGACTCAAATGTCAGTATCGTCTATTTTTAATTATCGATGACTTCATCAGACTTTAGTCGATTCCGCAGTGTTTTTAATTTTAATCTTAAAGAACTTCCTACGATCTTAGTTTTTATTTCATACTTTATTTACGATTTTTTTATTCCTTTTGAAAAATTCATTATCGTTTTATTTTATGTGGTCGAGTTAGCGAGTTGCCTAAAAGCTTTGAATAGAAGAAAAGAAATTATTTTATTTGTTTCTTTTCCTTTTATCTTTTACGATCAAACGTATGTAACACAATTGAAATTATTTCACGGTTTCTCTAAAAATAGTTTTCCCATCCAACCACAGTGAATACGAGACACAGAAATACGTGTCTTCTTTAAAGTGAACGAAATCGCTTCACACAAAACCGGTACGTATGAGTTTTCCCACGTTCTATTCGTTCTTTCATACTCGATTCTATAAATAAAATTTAGCTGTGTGTGAACACAGAGGAGAGACAGGAACCCTCCATCTGTTTTCTTTTTTCGTTTCTTTTTTTCTCTCCCTCCCTCGCTGTCTCTCTCTCTCTCTTTTCTCTCTTTCTCTCTTTTTATTTTTTTCTCACTTTTTGTTTCTCTCTACTCCAATTACAATGAATGGATTCTCCCTTGAACGAGATTCTTTCGATTCAAGGTCTTCGATTCTACTTGGCTTCGCACTAAAATATTAATCGTATAAATCGGATAATGTTATGTAAAAATCGACTGACCTACTTTATTCAACAAATGTCTCTTTTTCACTCTTTCTCTCTCTTTCTTTTTCTTTTTCTTGTTTCTCAATGCAACTGGATCGATTATCAAAAAGAAAAGAAGAAAAAAGAGAAACAAAAAAGTAACAAAAAGAAAACAAACAAAAAAAGAAAGAATAGATACAAATTTATATTTAGAGAGGAAGAGAGGAGGAAAGAGGGAGAGAGAGAGAGAGAAAGAGAATTCATTTCGATCCCTTTATAGATGATAATATTTTCTTACTCTCGACGAAAGCTGCCAATTAACGAGCACTCTTTTCCCGCGACATAATTATACACTCGGTCGCGAATTAACGATAATGCGCCGGCCGAATCGGATCGATTCTCGAAAAACCGGTATTCTTACGCTTCTCATGAACGTCTGTCCGCACTACTTACCTAAAGATAGCACCTACTACTACTACATCGTTGCCATCAACCAAAAACGTCTAAACGTGATTCCACTTTTCTCAATGACATTTGATATGTTTCTATGATCGATCGATTCCTTATATAGAATATAAGATTTCAGAATCGATTCTATAGATCGAGTTCTAGAAAAAGAGAAAAGAAAAAAAAAGAACAAAAAACAAAACAAAAAGAAACAGGAAAAAATAAATGTCTTTTTTATAATCAGATTACAGATGCAACGATTACTTAAACGTTCATTCGTCCTTTAATTCCGATATTCATCTGACGATGAGATCAATTTTTTTTTCACGGAGAGAAAAAAGAGAAAAGAAAAAGTAAGAACATAAAAATAAAAAGAAAAAATAAAAATCTATTCGTAATTAAATTCTACTTATATGTCAAGGCGTGATCAAGCAAATGTTTTTACGATTCTTAAAATTTATATTCGTATAGGAGTAGAAAGAAGAATTAATTAATTTTCAAGATTAAAGACACGCGGATCGTTTAGATCTTCGTACGAATGAGTTCTACTTTGTTTTTGGATATGAGAAGAGAAATAATGAAGGATCGGTCCAGGACGTGGAGTCTGGGACAACGTCGGGCTAATATACCAGGCCAGACCAGGTAAGAGTCTACACGAGTAGTGCGTGGGGCATCAACAGGCTCGGCTATAAATAGACCGCGAAGGTCAGCAGAATCAGCAGTTTTCATGCAAATGCCCCCGTCGATAGAATAATATCGTTTCTTTCGAGCCGAGCACTGATCGTTCGTCTCTGTGTAACTTATCAGACTCTCGTTCCATTTCATCCTTATCTTTTATTCTTTCAAGCTCGAATTTTAACAATAGAATTTAATTTGACGAGTTCTCACTTTCTCAATGATACAAAATTTTTCTTTTTCTTTTTTTTTTTTAGAAAAAGAGAGTATTTGTTAAATATTATCAATTTTTTTTTTTTTACATAAAGAAGAAGATAAAAAATTAGATCTTTTTATAAGATATTATATACTATTCATCGAAGTTAATTAATATAGAAATGATTAATTATTCAAATAAATTAATATTTATCTACTTTAAATAAATATTGTCAAGAGAGTGGTGATTAGTAAGACATACGTAAATGCAATTCATAAATATGCAACGGTGTTACGTAAATTTTGTTAATAAAAAAAAAAAAAAGAAAAAGAAAGAAAGAAAGAAAAAAGAAAAATAGAAAGAAGGATAAATTATTTGTGATAAGACGTTTCTTAAGAAAATAGTTATAAATCAAACAAGAACATAGGTTATCCATAAATAATTATCATTACATATTAATAGAAAAATAACGATTCATCGTCATCTCTGTTATATATGACGCACATGTATGTAGATACGTAGATACCATTAAAATGATCCAGTGATCCTAAATTTCGTTCGCAACGTGTATACAACAATTCACAGAGAATCGAATAGAGCGGTAGCTTTAATAATGCCTCGAATATCCGCTTCGAAGTCCGCGTAACGTAAGCAGGATCAACAGGTGGTTGCACGAAGGAAGGTAGGTAGAGAGATAGCTACATATGTAGGTGTCATATACGTGTGACTCTCTTACATGCATATCAAAAGAGGAAGAGAGAGAGAAAGAGAGAGAGAGAAAGAAAAAGAGAGAAAGAAAGAGAGAGACGAAAGGAGTACCAGCGAGTTGCATTATCGAAAGTTCCCACTGACTTTCCGTGGTATTCGTGCGTGTTACGAGCTTCGCTTCGGCACATAGGTGGGCATTACAAGCTCAACGTCCACCTACACATATGTACCTAAATGGGTACTCGGACGTGTACAGGGTGGTCCACGCAATCTCGAGTCGCCTTCGTCTTTCGAGAGCCTTCGATCTCTCTCTCTCTCTCTCTCTCTCTCTCTCTCCTCTCTCTCTCTCTCTATCTCTTTCTCGCTCTTCCTCTCGTTCTTGGTAAACCCAGATGACGCAGAGACGTGCAAGCATGAACGCATTTTAAGCGCTCTCTTTATGATCTCGACGTACTTTCTCTGCGATCATCGAAAATAGCTGTATGTGAGTCGAGGATGTCGCCGATACGAAATATATCCACTTATCGTACTTGTACACTCGATTGGTACATATCTTTTTTTTATCTTTTTGCAAACAACAACGAACAAGATATTTTCTTTTCGCTAGTAATCATTTTATTTTTTATATTGTTATTATTAGTATTAGTATTATTATTCTCTCTCTCTCTCTCTCTCTCTCTCTCTCTTTCTTTATGCAAATAATAACGATACATTCTTTTCACGGTAGTAATATTATTATTTTTTTATTATTATAGTATTATTATAATTGAAGATAATAAATAATCATTCGAATTATTCTAAATTATTTGACTTTAAATGATTGAGGATCGATCGAGAAAAGAGGTCGATATCGAGAGAAATCGAGAGTACGATCTGTCTTCGTTTCACTTTTGCAAAAATAAAAAGGTAAGAAAAAAAGAAAAGAAAAATAATGCATACGTTAAAAAGAGAGACGCATGGCGCCATAAGATCGAAGTCGACGCGCTCGAGACGAGTCGGGAAGAGTCGCCGTTAAAGGAATCCGACAAATTTGCTCGACGGTACTCACTGCCAGCAAGTATAACGAGTGAAACTAGGTGAAAGTAAGTAGCTCTTTGCGGGAGAGAAGGGCCTATCGCGGCGACGAACACGCGTTGTACTCACGGCCCGTTTGTCGATCCATCCTTTTCAATGATCATCTTTACGTATTCAAATATGAAAGAAGAAAAAAAAAGAAAAAAATTTCGGAATTTTACACTGTGAGAATACGAGAAAAATTCGTTCCACTTGGTATTAAAATATTATTAAATATTATTAAAAAAAAGAAAAAAGAAGCCAACTTTAAAAATAAGTCAATTAATTAATGAAACATTTTATTATTAATTACTTCTCAATTTTTCAATGAGAAAAATCCTTTTTGAATGATCCATATAATATCGAATGATGGGAAATAGTTTGTTAATTTTTTAAGGCTCTGATGAGTTTCCTTAAATCAATGAATATCAATAATTTCTAAAAAAAATTGTATAGCGATTTCGATTGTTTTTCTTTTTAATTCAATCCAGCGTGGTTATTAAATGAACGAAATTATTGAAGCGAAGTTTAAGAAAGAGAGAAATCGATAGTCGATAGGTAATCATGGAAAACGACTTTCAACTTTGGAGGGAGTCTGGAACCTTCGCCGATCAGCTTTTCCACGCCACGTTTCATGGGGGACCTTTGCCACCAACGAAGTCGCCACGACTTTCACGAAAAGCGTATAAAGGTTCTGAGGAAGGCGGTCGTCCGATTGGTTCGATGACTGGCAACGAGACAACATTCGATTTCTCGATGCTTGATCGAGCGCGAACGTCGTCCTTGTAAAAAATATTGAACAATATTTTCGCGTATATTCCTGTTTTACCATATTTAGTAATCCTAATGAAATATATCTTAATTAAAAAAGAAATATTTCGTTTATTTTTTCTTTTAAATAAGTCTTAATGACATGTTTGGAATAAACGTTAAAAGTATTAATCATAAGCAGCATGATCAGACACGATTATTTAAAATTTACATAAGCATTAAAATTATTCGATTATGTTTTTCAAATCGATGTACGCTTGATTCATTTAACATAACATTATGTATATACATAAATCTTTTTTTAAACGTTGTAGATTTTTTTTTTTTAAATATATTATGGTCTTCATAATCTTAAACGAAAGTGAAAAACAATAGATTTTAATCCAAATATGGGATAGATTGAGAAGATTTTAATTATTGAATTCTTATCCGATTAAATCCAGTCTTGATTGTATGTCTTTGAATTGAATTGAACAAAAACAAAATAAATATGATTACGCGTTATGAATCAAAATAATAATACCATCAATGAATCGAATCTAAATGTTACGCGTTACTTGATGTAAACAAAGTCATGTTAAGAAACGCTAAAGGTTAAATGCAAAGTTAAAGCTAAAAGGTCTATCATTGAATTTCATTCTATTATAACCTTAAGCAATGACTGACACGGTAAACAAAACAAAAAAAAAAAACCAACAGTATAGAAGAAACGAATGTATAGAAATAACATTGGTATGCGACGATTTACACTATACATTTGTCGAAATATTTGTCAATATTAATGAATTACAAATAACAAATAAAATTTAAAATAGTCACCATAATTTTAATTGCCTAAATAAAAAGATCAAACGAACAGACCGTACAAAAAAAAAAACAAAGAAGAAAAAGAAAATAGAAAAAAATGAAAAAGAATGGCGACGTCAAAGATATAATCACACGTCGAAATAAAAAATAGACAACGTACGTATGTGTGCGTGCATTTCGTACGTATTAGTAACTAATTCGAGCCATAAGATCGGTATTACTGGAATGTCGTCAAGTACATACAAGCTGGCAGGGTTCGCCCGTCGCGTTTATCGCGGTTATCGAAGCTAATCGCGCGAGCTTTGCATATTTCGAAGTTCAACGACCTTGTGCGTGCCGATCGATCGTCGATAAAATTATCGATAAAGATCGGATGCGATAATAAAACGTTTACCATTCCAGTCCGGTCTTCGACCGCCTTCGAATTAAATCGATTTTATCTCGAATATCACGATCGATTTTTCCGTCGAATTTTATTATATTACCTACTTAAGAATACACGCACGAGCATACACACACACACACGTGCGTAGAAAAAGAGAGAGAGAAAGAGAAGTGTGCGCGTGTATATAAAAGAAACAGATTTCACGTAATCAAGAGTGACGGCTCGATTAAATGCACATTACGAGATTTAGTAGAAAGAATGAGAAAAATCTAATAGATAGACGCTTATCTAATCGCTTTGCGTCCGTTTCGTACAATACTCTAAGTTCTTAACGATCTACGCAAATATAAATACGTATACGTACATATGATACGTATATATTACATGACCCATATTAAATCGAAGGAAAAGTTTTATGTCTGCTTAGGGCACAGTTATTTATAAAAGAACGTAAGTCATTTCATCGTCAAAGTTTACAAGTTTAAGAACTTTCATCAATATAAAAAAATAGTTGATATTAACCAAAATGATATTGTTAATCAAATATTAAAAAGCAATTATATCAATTTATTATTTCTTTTTATTTGAAAAAAAAGGAAACAAAAAATGAACGAAACTTTTCGGTAGATCTAATATATTATATACATATGTATGTATATTGCAGGTAAAAGGATGCATTGGATGCATCAGTTATATAAATATATTATTTCCTTCTATTTAAAAAGAATGAATAAAACTTTTTGATAGATCTAATATGTATGTGTGTATATATAGTATCTATATATGAATATATATATATATATATATATATATATATATGTATGTGTGTGTGTGTGTGTGTGCATGGATGTATACGTGATATATATTACAGGTAAAAGGATGCATCGGAACACGTGGATGTGAGCACACGTTTGCACGCGAGAGGGTAAACATAACCCGTAATTATATCGTCGCGCCGCGGGTGTTCAGTTTGTCGAAGAATACCCTCGTCTAGTTCGTCTTTGACAAGACACGGCACGACAGCTTTCGAGCGAGCGAGAGAATCCACGTACTTTCTCACGCTCCCACCAAATTAATCCTCCTGTCTGCGATCCTTTTTCGACGATCCTGCATCCTTCATTCGCGTGATTAGAAGCTTTTACGTTCTCTCTTTCGTATAAAAATATTCGCGAAAGAGGAATTTTATGATGATGTTTATATTCAAATACCGGCTTATTTAATATTTCATTAGGGTTTTGTTTCGTTTTGTTTTTTTATTTTATTTCTTTTATTTTTGTATTTTTTATTTCTTTTTACGGAAATGTTTATAAAGACATTAAGATTAATGTGTGTTATTTTTTAATTTCGGCTCGTCGATATTTTGCTGAGTTGTCTCTTTTATGAAAAATGTTCACGTAAATGTACGATGATTAATAACTAGTCTGAACTTGATGTGCATACGTGTGTGTATACGTTCGTCTATACGTATTGTGTTTGCCTATGTTCTTTTTTACGGACACTTTCATGGAAATATTCGAAGATTAATCTATTAGAGTGAGTTTCTTTTATTATCTACTTATTCATTTTTTTCTTTTCCTTTTTTCTTTTTTTTTTTTTTTTAATAATGAATCATAATAAATACTTACGTAGCTGATCATAGGTATATTTCGTGACTGAGCGACTATGGCCTCGACGTAGCAAGAGCCTTCGGGTCCGAAGAAGGCCGCGACCCCCTCGCAGATCATGTCGATCATCGCTTTCGTAGCTTCCACGGTCTCTCCCCTTGTATCGCTCCAACGCATCTTCAGTCTCACGTTTGGCAAGATGTTAGGGTCGTTGTTGATCTGGAAAAAATATGCGAATATTTAGAGATTGTAACGGATACTTTAGAATCGTTCCAAAAGAACGAAGTATCGATTTTTTCGATCTGTTAAATAATTGGAAATAATTCGCGAGACGTTTGGATCGAAGAAAATGTTGAAAATGTTTTCCATAACGATATTCTCTTATATTTTCTTTCTTTCCTTCTCTCTTCCTTTCGTCCTCCCTCTCTTCCTCTCTTCTCTTTCTCTATTTCTTGTATACAATCTCAGCACTCGGTATATCCGGCTCCCGTATAAATATCACTCGCTTGGTTATTATGCAAATCTGAATTCCAGCAAACAATACTTTTCCAAGTAGTCACTACGCCGGCGTGCCAATTTACATGCTTGCCAATGCGAGTTGAAATTATAACCGTCGGTACCGTTGAAAAGTTCGCACGTGCAATAAATCCTTCTAGACTACCCTCCTCCTCTTCCTCCTCCTTCTCTCTCTTTCTCTTTCTTTCTTTCTTTCTTTCTTTCTTTCGTGTCTCCTTCCGCGGATTCGTGAGTTTACCTTTGAACGGTGCACAGAAGCCATTATGCGAGTAGCTACTTTGCGTTCTCGCATGCCTCCTACGCGAATAAAGAAGAGCGAGAGAAAGAGAGAAAAAAAGGAGAAAGAACGAGATATTGCGAGTTGCACCCTCGTTGCAGCGAATTTATACTCGTGACACGAGTTTCGGAAACACCGCCAAAAAATCCAGCGAACCGTACTACGTTATTTGTTGTTTGTTTCTCGAACATGGATTACTAAAGATTTTTCATTTTTTATTGGAATGTTTTAACGTGTTCCTTATTAAATATTAATGTTAAAATATCCTTGGGAACAGACAAGCTTTGGCTATAATTTATTGTTTAGTAATTAAATACATGTATACGTATTGTAAGACGAAAGAGAAAGAATAATGCATTTTGTTTTATTTATCTTATGTTATCAATGAAATTATGTATTTATCTTTTTTTTTCGAACTTGTTATCATAAATTTATCAAATTTAATATCACATGAAATTTTTTATATAATTTTTGAAAAATACATTCTTTCTTTGCGATTAAATGTACATCGATCGATAAATAACGCATTAAAATGGAGCTACATATTTTCTCCGATCCTCGATCTGAATGATTTCATTCGCGGATTTCTGAAAGTATTTAATTATTACTCTTTCCGGATGCAATGAATAATTTTAACGTTACATATAAGGAATGGAAAGAAAGTATACATGTAGAAGAACATATGCAATTTTATCAATCGGTTACTTTTCGAATGGACCAAGGGCGTCCAATTTTGAAAGGTAACGCGAAACGAAATGTCGAATTTCAAGGACGATGAAAGTTATTTTACAACATATTCATTCTATTCTGCTAAATCATAAAAAAAAGAAGAAAAAAAGAAAAAAAAATTAATTAAGTTCCGATAGAAAAAAATAATATAAAAATACGAACGATCGCTCCAACGATTTCTTTCCTTCCATTTCTAATGTCGATCAATTGACAAATGACGCCTCGAACGATCTCACGATCTTTATCATCGATTTTACGCACGTGACTGCTCTCTCTTGGATCGATACGTTCCATTTACCGATCTCACTCTATCTCCCACGTATGCTCCAGTTTACGCGGTAAATTCCGCACTTTTTTTCATTCACCCGACGCAATGACGAGGATAAACCGTACAAGGTGCACCTGCACGCTGGTAGAAACGCGTTCTCGCGACCACCAACCACGAGAACGCTTATTACGATATGGTAGGTATATGACGGATAAAGGCCGCGTTATAAGTCGCCCAAGTAAGTGTCGTTCTGCTTACGGCAGCAACGCCAGGAGTCGACATTGCGATCGCGATGCTTACTCTTGCGTGACATATCGAGGTGTATAAATAAACGGCCGCGAGTCGTTTCCTGCGCGCCTTTCCTGCGCGCCTTTCCTGCGAACTCCGAAGAACTCCTAGTCATTCTTTTTAAAGTTTTCAATTGTCGACATTTATGTGTCAGCGAAATTTTTCCTTCCGGATCGACGATAATCGAAGATGGTTATATAACGGTTTAATACAAATATTCAACGAAGAGTATTTACGAAAGATCGAGAACGATCGTATTAATTATCAGGAATTGATTTTGCTCGAATAAAGTTTCAATTATTTTCTAAAATATATCTATACGAAGTGTATTATATGATTTGAATTATCTCGATAATTTAATTTTTTTAGAAATTCTTTTTTACAAGAATTTAATCGAGAACTATATAGTTTTACATATGTTATAATGTATATTAAATTGTACTAAACGTTGATTAAATTATATTAAACATTTGCAAACTACGTGCATTTAAAAGTTAACAAGAATGAATAATAATCGTTCGTCCTAATTTTCTCTTTCTTACGTACTTTTCCAATTAATTAATAACTTAACACAGAAAATATAGTAATTAATTCTTTTTTCTTCCTCTTTTAATCGAAATTCACGAATTTCAAGATCTCACGGATTTCGAGTTGAGTTCGAGGCAAATTTTTAAATGAAATTCACGAATTTCCGAGGATCTCACGAATTTCGAATTGAGATCGAAGCAAGGGAAGGAAAAAAAGAGAGAAACAAAATGAAGTACAGAAAACGGGAAAAAAATTAAAAACCAAAAAGAAAGAACCGTAGATAAGACGTTTCTCTCGACACGAAGGGAGAGAAAGAAAGGCCAAGGTGCGAAAGAACGAACGAACGAGATCGAGCTCTTTGAAATTAATAAGAAAAATCGATAGCAGAATACACCGCGATGATCTCGAGCCGCGAAATGGGGTGGATACGGTTCGCGGCTGGTAATTACTGGCGGATGGCCGATTAATCTTTGACATAACGGCGTTTTATTTTCGCGCCAGGGTGGTGGCTACAGCTCGGACCGCGATACGATCGGTTCATTTCGGGCATTCCCAGCTCGTAACTTCTCCTTCTGTTTCTCTCTCGCTCTCTCTCTCTCTTTCTCTGTCTCCTTTTTACGTGCATACAAACATACACACATAGAGATACATACTCACAATCATGTATCACATGAATAAGAAGGAAAAAGAGAGAAAGAGGAAAGACAAACGGATGCATACCGCAGCTTGCAAAGAGATCTTCTCGAAGTCGAGTTTGGGATAAAACGAGTGGGAGGAGGGGGAGAACGAAAGAAGGAGGAAAAAAAAGAAAAAAGAAAAAAAAGACGAAGGAAAAAGAAGGAAGAGGCGTTCTCGATCGCGAACGAATTCTTCTCACGGTTGGCCGTGAGTGCAGTTTCGTTGGTGCTCGCGTGGGCGGACCGGCAAATAATGCCAGTCTTGTATTTTTAAACCCAAGCGACGAAGGAGTCTCTCTCTCTCTCTTTTTTCTCTCTCTCTTTCTCTTTCTCCTTCTTTCTTTTCTTTCGCGAAGAGAAACTAAAAGAAGAAAGTAAGAAAAAGAGAGAGAAAGATGTGGAATCGGTCGAGTTACTTTACTCCTGCTGTTGCTGCTGTTCCTTTTAGAAGAAGAAGAAAGACAGAGTGTGCGTGCGTGTGCGTGTGTGTGTGTGTGTGTGAGAGAGAGAGAGAGTATTACTACCTTTCTCCTCTTCCCACTCTGATTCGGCGAACGAGACGGCGAAAACGATCTCACGGTCACCGCGAACGCACCGATCTCCTCGAATGAATTATCGAACCTCCTGGAGCCCACCGTCGAGCCCACCACACATCGGTACTACGTGCTGCTCTTTCGAACGATCGAAAAGAACATTTGACCGGTCCGATATATCGAAAAGAAAGAGAGTTTGCTTCGATCTTTTTGGCAAATTCGATTCATATACTTGTTTCACATTTATACGTTATTTATGAGTTATTTTATATAACTACTCAATTTTAGATAGAGATTATTCTAATCTCTTACTAAATCTTAAATACTTGTAACCGAGATTACAACGTATTAATATTTATAATATAGTTTGTCATTAAATTTCTTTAAAAAAGAAGAAAAGAGTTAAAAAAAAACATTGATAACAAAATACCAACAACAAAAATAATAAAACATGTGATAAGGGTTAATAGGAGATTAAATGTTTCAAATATCGTATGCGATTTGTGTGAAAAGTCCTTCAACAAATTCGTTGGAAATAAAACGATGAAATAAAAAAAAAAAAAGAAAGAAAGAAAAGAGAAAAGAAAAGAAAGAAAACAATTGATCAACTGGATAAATTCTTAAAATAATTAAGTCAAAATAGAAAGAAAAGAAACAAAGTTACCTCGTCGAGTGCCATAGACAAAGCACCAGAAATGGCGAGTCCCTGTCGATCCTTGAGGCCACCCTTGATAGCTGTGAGGTATCCGATCGTTAGATTATGTGACTTGTTCAGCGGCATTTTCGTTTGGGAGGCAGAGCTAATGATGTTTCTATCGATGGCATTCCTATCGAAGGCCTGCTTCGAGGATCCGTCGGATTGTGAGGAAGAAGGGGAGTAGGAAGTGTAACTTGTCCTTCTTTGCCATTCGAGTGTAGACGATGGTTCAGCCAAGCCAAGGACCAAAGGGCTGCTTGCCAACAACAGAAGAACGAAAAGACTTTTTCTCGAAGATAATAAATGTCCTCTTTGGAAATCTCTTCTTCGTCCACCTGCACGTTGACGTTCCTGTTGACGATGATGATTACGATGATAATAATAATAATGATAATGATGATGATAATGATGAGGATGATGTTGCTCTTCTTGCTGCTGTTGCTGTTGTTGTTGTTGTTGTTGTTGTTGTTGCTGTTCGTCCTGGTGACATGAACAAGATCGAGGATGTTGTCGATGATGTTGATGTCGGTGTTGTTGTTGATGTTGGGAGATTCGGTGCAGCCGATGGGGCACCTGATGCTGGCGACGGGGAGGCCTGCGGCGGCTCGGCTGTATTAGCGGGCCAGGGCGCATGGCCGCCGCCGCCACCGGTCAGCAGCGCCTCCCTCCCGCTCACCTGCCAAAAGAAAAATCGACCCGCTCCTCAAATATCTCCTCTGACCTTTTTATCATCTATGCAGGACACATATTAATTTATTGGATAATAAGACCTAACACTTTTTTTTCCCCGTTATATGAATGAACAGAAATTATTCATTTTATACGAATTTTGAATTTATCAATGGTATTAATTCATCGATAAAATTTATCATGATTTCGCAAAGTTGTGTCGAATAGTGTTATTATTATATATGACGCATTGATTCTAATAGATTTTTATTTCAATTCAATTTTTTGAAGTAATATCTATTAGGTGAAGTTTTTAACAAATTTTCGTCAGTGATATGTTTCTTATAAATTATTCTTATTCGTAATATCTATAATATCTACAAGATCTACAAGGATCCTTCAGTGTTAATATTTAAATATTTCACCGTGTAGACATATACGAAAGAATAAATTATATTGATTATTAAACAGTTGTCTGGTTTAATAAACGAGATCTAATATGAATAAAATCAACAAAATTTGGTTCTAAATCAAATCGAAAAATTAATAATTTCCATAATCCCAACAAATAAGGACTATACTGAAATATTTTTTTCTTTTTTACGTTCATATGCCATTTACAAATATGTATTATATATACACATACGTAAGGCGAGAACATTGAATGCAATTAATCAAAGATCGATCCGATCCTCGTTCTATGACGTATATCCAACGATTCTCATAATTGCATTAATAATTCATCGTTAAAAGGCACGAGGAACTCCAATGGAGCTATTAATATCCAAGAAAAAAGACCTCCATCGTTTTTATCCTTTCCGTCATGCTTTTATATCGCCTTCGTAATCGCAGACGTGTCGTTCGCGATCGGTCGTGTACAAAAAATAAAAAGAATTCATAAGGAATTCAACATCGCAGTAATTTTGCAGGATCTACGTGCCTTTCGTTAACGCAATATACTACTATCTCTCTCTCTCTCTCTCTCTCTCTCTCTTACTCTCTGTATCTATCTTTCTATATGTAAAAACGTTATAATCTCATGTATAAAATAACTCGTATGTTCCTGTTAGAGTAGTATACTTGTCACGAGGCCACGTTCATTTACGTGAATCATCATTTTGTTGCCATCTGTCTTTATTAACGTGTTAACAGAGAACATTTTTGATCGGTTAACGTATAATATATATGAAATTAATTTCAATGAAAAATAAAATTATACGTATGAAGATAAGAATGTTTAGATAAATTAATGAAAATCGAAAAGTATAATATTAGAGTTATGATGAAAAATTTCTTAATAAGAAATAAAACAGGTTCATTTCTATCACGAAAAAGAAAAGTGTATTTTTTGTGAACTTCTTTTCCTCGGTTAAAAAGTTACTAACAATTCTTCTCTCTCTCTCTCTCTCTCTCTCTCTCTCTCTCTCTCTCTCTCTCTCTCTCTCTTTCTCACTCTTTCTAAAACATAATATCGTAATAATAACATTGAAATACAAAAATATGAGAACGTATTTTTACGTTACCTTCACGCAGTCCAATAAATCGTGATACGTTCGGCTCGTAAATTTTACGTGTCACGAATTTTCTCGTAAATTCTTGCAAATTGCGACTCCAGGAGAACGCTTCGAGTAAAGAAATAAAAACAAAAAAAAAAACAAAAAGAAAAAGAAGAAAAAATAGAAAAGAAAACGAGCAAGAGTGCTCGTTACATTTCGATTTTATTTCTCTTCTTACAATTGATTTGTTCACTTTTTTTTTAACCTTCATCGTTTTGTTGATTCTAATTGACCCGATCTATTGATTAGAATCGCAAATTATAGATTGCAGTCTCGCCATTTAAAATTACGTATGACGCGATTGTGGATTTCGTTGAAAGTCATATTAGATCGATAACGACAATGCTAACAAACGTGTAACAAAGAAACATTCAAGAATCTAATTAGTGGAAATTTTTAATAGAAATATCGATTTAATTTTCTTAAAGTTTAACATGTGGGATTATTTTTGAGTTGTTAGGATTCTTATCTCATGTTATTCTTTTTTTATCTTTCTTCTGAGAGATTTAAAAGAATGAAAGAATAAAAGAAAAACACAGAGAGAGAGAGAGAGAGAGAGAGAGAGAGAGAGAGAGAGAGAGAGAGAGAGAGAGAGAGAGATTAGCCTTTCTAACATCGACATTTTCGTTGACATTTTCCCGAGCTAGGTCGTTATGGCGGACAGGATGTCGGTTGCGTATAAGGACGTGAAAGTTTTGTCCCTCCGCGCCGATGCGAAAAGATGCTGTTGATCCGTCGTTGTTGTTGGACTCCTTTGAAAAACTGGAAGAACTCTTTTATCGTAATTTATGCGCCGTTTATTGCTCTATAAAAGGCATCTCGTAACTGGTTTCTATTGTTATAGATGAGAAGAAGAAGTTGAATCCGTCGATGAATCTTTCAGTTGCAATTTTGCTGGATGAATCGTTACGGATAAATATAGAAAAAATTGTTAAGACGTTTAACATCAAAGAAAAATTCTTCGGATAGTTCGAATTGTAAAATATTTCATTTCTCTTTACGAATTCATCTCTTTTGTTAACGACTGATATCCAAAATATTTCATGTAACATTTATTAAAAATGATATTACTTTAGATATATAATACTTCATTCTTTGTAATTTATTTTCATATTTATATCGTATAAATATCGTTAATAGTTATCATAGTAATATCGTAAAAAATTATTATTAATAATTAATAAATTAAAATATATCTAATAATCCGGAAGTCCAAAGAATTTTAAAACTTTAGGTAAAAGTATATCGTCCATAATACAACCCTATTTTTTGTTCATACCATAATTTTAAAGGTTGAAATCATTCTTTGAAAAAATGTTAAATTTTCTTTTTCATAAAATATTTTCAAAAAGAAAATTAAACAGTTGCATCGTTTCATAGTGCCTACTAAACTGCGTAAAAAATTTTGATAAAAATCAATGATTTTCGAGTTAGAGCTGTCCTATTAACACTTTTTTAAAAAATTTGATTTAATATATATATTAAAATATCTTTAGATACACTTTTTCCATAAATGTCAATGACCTGTGTATTAACATTTTTTTTATTTTCAATTAAATAAATCAATTATTAACAAATTTGAAGTCCATTTTATAAGTTTTTTTTTTTTTAACTGGATGTAATACTTGAATAATTTACATTTATTTCAAGTTCATTTACATGAATATTATTAATATTAAATTTAATTATGCATTCGCATTAAGTATTTTAATTAAGTATTTGCATTCTCATTTTATATATTTTTACATATATATAAAGCGAGTTATGTAAGTAGCAAGTGACGAAAACAATGATAATGTTTTGTAATTAATACAATAATAATATTTCTTATATTTGAAACAAGGACATTCGTCAGACAGCAGATGCACATCGTATAAAACCCATCGTTTCTTAAAAAAGTGATCAAAAATCTACAGGATTTTGAAATTCGTTGGAATGCATTTATAAGTATCTTTTTTAAAACCAAATATATTGGAAAAGATTTTTAAATCTGACCGAAGAAAACTGTTTATTGATTAATGATTGCAATTTAATTATTACATTGTATAAATACAAATTGATATTTTTATCTAAAAGAATTATATTATTTGAAAATGTCAGCACAAAATATTTCCATATCCATAAACCATATGTATCTAAAGATCGATTTATATCCCTTGTTTTCTTTAGAATGATTAATGATCTAAAATCAACTGATTTAACTGATTTCAATAGTGTCTCGACCATTTGCAATGCACCATTAAAATGAGTAGTAGTATGCTTTTGCTGTCAATATTCGGTAGATATATTTGGCTAAACCAAGTTTTGAAATATTCTGATGATATTTTGGACGGAATAGAGTTTCTTGCACTCTTGTTCCAAATTTTCCTTTGAAGTTTCCTTTAAAACTATATATAATGATGAAAGAAGACGTTTAAACGAGTATATGCTTATTTAAACATTGCATCTTGAAACTACATCGTTAAAGAAAACTACTAAAATAGAGTTCAAATTTGATAATAGTTGGTTTATTTAATCGAAAAAAAAAGAAAATTCAACAGATAAATCAAATTTACAAAAAGAAGATATTCAGAAATATTTCAATATAAAATAAAAAAAATACTTTTTGAAGTAATGGTAACTGTAGGAAAGAATAACTCGAAGATCATTGATTTTTTGAAAATTTCTTTTACACAGTTTAATAGATACAACGAAACGATGCAAATTTCGTTTAAAATTCTTTTTTTAAGAGAATTTTTATCGTTCTCGAGATATTTCACGAAGAAAAAAATTTCGAATCTTTTTTTTTCAAGGAATTTCATAGAAATCTTGAAATTTCAACATTTTTTATAATTTCCGTATTGCCTATTTTTCGTTGTAAGCAATATGAGAAATTTCGATCGTTGGAAAATTAAGAATGTTAATCGAATATTTATATTATTATTGATATAAATATATAATGGAATATGAATATTAAGTAGATATTCGACGAATCTGAAGATTTCGTGGGATGATAAATTCATTAATTGATCAGCGATCGATCAAAAGCTTTTTTGAAAAGCTTATCGTGGTCGAGTTCGCAATGTCTATAAAACCAAGAGAACTGGAAGAGGTGCGACGACACGTGCTTCTCGTTGAGGAGACAAACGCACATGGAGAGAGATAGAAAGAGAAAGAAAGAAAGAAAGAGAGAGAGAGAGAGAGAATAGTGAGGTGCACACATACACACCTGTTGCAAGTTACGTAAGTACTAGCTTGAACTACGTAGGCGACACGACGGGCTAGGCCGTAACGACTTCGCCACAATAAAGACGTCTTCCATCCATGATGCATGGTGTCATTCACCAACTTGAGTATAGATATAACTTTCCTCAGCTCACTCGTTTCTAACTCCGATTTAATTACGAGGAGGTGAAAGTCACGAGACATGGATTTATTCGACGCGTAGGATCAACGTGGAGGACGTTTATAGGAACCAATATATATATATATATATATATATATATATATATATATGTATTATCTTTAGAAATATATTTTGTATGTTTCTTATTATGTTATTATGTAATTATACTTGAGGATAAAATTGATATATTGTAAAACTTGAAGTAACGAAATGAATGTCTTCGATCGGTTTTTTTTTTAATGAGTAATTAAATCGTACTAATTAACTTCATAAATAAATTTTATAAATGCACTGTAAATTTTACTATTAGACAATGGAAGATTTAATGAATATATTATAATTTAAAAAATCTTTACTTCTGTGTGTCTCTGCGTGTAGAGTTAATATTTGTTTAATATTGAAGTAATGAGATGAATGTCTTCTATCAATGTTTTTTAATGAATAAGGAAATCATAAAAACGTGCTAATTAAAACTACAAATATATTTTATAAATGTATGACTGGTTTATAACTAGGTAATAATTTTTATAATGAATGTAATTAGAAAAAGTCATATCTTATATATCTGTGTGATAATTGAGAATTAAAATTCTTTTAATCTTGAAGTTATCAGATGAATATCTTTAATCGATATTTCTTTAGTGAATAATTATATCAAACGTATTAATTAAAATAGCGAATACATTTTATAAATGTATGACTGGTTTATCATTTAGACATTTATTGTTTTAATGAGTAATGGATTTAAAAAATCATTATTTTTATGCATCTATACAGTTAATACTTTTTTAATATTCAACCAATGGGATGAATGCCTTCTATCGATGTTTCTTAATGAATAAGGAAATGATCAAAGCGTGCTAATTAAAATTACAAATACATTTTCTACTTGTATGATTGGTTTATAACTAGGCAATAATTCTCATAATGAATATAATTAAACAAGTCATTATATTTGTGTATTTCTGTGTGCGATGATTAGAATTTTTTAATCATGATATAATGGGGCGATTGTCTTCGATCGATACTTTTTAATGTGGAAGAAAATGATGAAAACGTACTAATTAAAATCAAGAATATTTCTTATAGGTACATATTCATATAACAGGTTAATTATTAGTCAATGATCCTTGCAACGTGTATGATAAAAACCACAATTACTTGTGATTATCATAAAAGAGAATATGTTTATTATTTTCTGTTCGAATGAGTTTGAGAAAAAGGAGTTTTGACAAAAATAAATCTTACGAATGGACGAACAAAGTCACACTTTTTCTCGCTCATACTTATCGTGAATCACTTCCGAGCAAAGTCTTTTTCTTTGCTCGCGAATACCTTCACTCCACTTACGTACACGTACACGCACACACACGTGCAAAGCGAGAAGGAAAGAAGTGTATCTTGGATCTCGATAAATTTACGCTTACGTCATGCGATACATTGTAAGTATATACGTATGAAAAAATATGTCTTCTCTTTACTACTCCTTTTTTCATTTCTTTTTTTTTTTGTACTTTTTTCTTTTTGTCAGAAACTTACGCAACGGTACATATGTACATCTATTGGAATCCACGGTATTTCAATGAAGTTTCCTTCCTTAGAAACTTTATAACAAAAATTAAAGTACGTATCGTCAGATGATTGTACGTTTGGATTGTAGGAATTAGATTTTTACGTAAATAAGAAAAGTACATCAATTTTTATTCGTATAGGATACTCGATTTTATCGATTCTATTCTTTTAATAGGGTTACCGAGTAAAGAAAGAAAATGTGAGAGAAAATAAAAATGAAATTTAGTTAATAAGTTAAATACGATATTTTTGTTTTAAGAATAAGTTAAATACGATATTATCGTTTTAAGAATTTGTCTGTAAAGGTGCACAAGATGTACAACAAAGGAATCGCAAACTCGAAATCATAATTAATTCTTAATTCTTTCCGATGGAAATAATATCTACGTGATGTAAACGTTGTGTCCACGCCTATGTTTGCGAAAGAACGCCATTGTTCTAGTATTTCTTTTCTTCTCTTTTTTATTTCAACGTCGTGACATTTCTTGATAACATCTCTGTGATTTTAGAAAATTCTACAAAAAAAGAAAAAAAAAGGAAAAAATATGTCATAGACAAATAATTAGATTCAATACTTTTAACATTCTTTTCGTACTTGTTTTTGGACTAACACGATTTGTTTGCTTTCTAGAGTAACGCTTTCGAAGATGCGACGGGATTGACGGAATTCACTCGAAGCAAATAAATCGTATTCATATATATACGTATATGCACATGCTAGAAAACAATCGAGATAAACAAGATGTTTGGCGCGAGACTCAGTACTAACGACAAATATTTGCACGAAATCGCACGAGCCGAACGTGGGCGTTCGTCTCGCGATAATATCGCGAGTACGCGAAAAAGCATAAAAGCGTTAAAAGCAATAAAATCTTTCAAGTTTACATTTGTTTCGAAATAAGATAAAGAAAAGGAGGAAAACAAAAAGAAAATAAAGAATAAACAAAACCAAATAAAGAAGAAGAAAAAAACACAAAAGAAAGGAAAGAAAGAGAATTATAATATTTGAAAAATTTCGGCCAATTTCCGAAGTACATTTTAATAATACTTACTATTTTTCAGTCAGTATTACAACAACAACAAAAAAAAAGAAAAAACAGAAAGGAAGACAAAATGAAAAAAAGGAAAGAAACAAAAAATATAATAAAATTGATAAAAAACTGGTGCTCTTCTACGAATATAAACGAGTCGTATAAATAAGTCTTCGAAAAAAAGAGAATCTTCGAGAAAGAGAAAAGAGAGAAAGAGAGAGAGAGAGAGAGAGAGAGAGAGAGAGAGAGAGAGAGAAGGAGACAGCGTAACTGATACGCAAAGCAAATTTAACACGATAAAGAGCTAAGAATAGCCAGCGGTTATTTGTCGAGGCCCACACGCACATATGTTCGTATATATAAGTACACACACGCATATATTATATATATATATACATATATATATGTGTGTGTGTATACGTACGACATATTATTTGTCGATGCTGCGTTACCGGTTCGCGGCCAGGCCGTAACGAAATCGCTTTTCGCGTTTTAACGGCCCTGCCGCCGCCTTACGGTCGTCCTCAGCCAACAACGACTGTCCATTGAATTCGTTCGTCTATTTATAATCTTTTTATTTCTTTCGCAAACATTCTTCCTTTTGACGAAAACAATAAATTTCCTCCTATCCTATCTAACCGTACATTTCCTTCCTCCTATTTTATCCTTATATTTTATTTAACCTTTGCCATAGATCTTTTTTTTTCAGATCGTTTCTTTTCGATTTATTTAATTTTGCATGTTTAATCGTTTTATATATATATATATATATACTTTATACTCTATACAATTTTAATATATAAAGAGAAAAATATTTGTCCTTAAATTTTAAAAGGCTGAACTTATTCTTTTCCTCCATTTTTTCTTTTTATTTCTATATATATACTCAAGTTGGGTTAAAAATTCCACTGTTTTATCCTTACTGTAATCATTTAGTTCCTTTTTCATTAGCGATAACGCATTCCATTTAGACGGAAATGAAAGAAAAAAATAACTACGGCGTCGGTTGGATCGAAGGAGACGGAATCATGGCAGGAAGTGGAATCGTCGGTGTTCGTGTCATGCGTCAAACATGCGTTTACGCAATCCAGGGTTAACATTCGCAGTGCATATCATTTAGATAAACAGTGATAAGTTTCCTTTATCCCTTTCTCTCTCTCTCTCTCTCTCTCTCTGAAATCTTATGTTTAAAATTTCTGGACTTTTGACGACATTCATCTGTTTGTCTCTCTCTGTTTTTTCATTTTCTTCTCTCTCTCTCTCTCTCTTTCTGAAATCCTACGTTTAACATTTCTGGATTTCTGACGACGTTCATCTGCTTGCCTCTCTCTTTCTCTTTTTTTCATTTTCTCCTTCCCCTCCTCTCTCTTTTTCTCTCTCTATTTATTTATTTTGTTACATGTCGCTACGTCAGAATTTATTTTAAGAAAAGCATCGCTCTTTCGAAAGAACAACGAAATTTTACGATGCGACAATCTTCCCGTTGCCTGGCCTGTAATTCCGTAAATTCGTGGAAATCCGCTTATATTTTGGCCCGTTTAAATCACTTCCTGTGACTCGTCCGCTCTAAATTTAGAAATTGCACGCAGCCGCTGTTGTTACTGCACATCATTTTTGCGAGACGAAGGTCGGAAGAAAAGATATAATTACGAGCTTATGTACATATAGCAAAGATACGCTAGAGAGTGTAACGTATAACTTTGTCGTACGAAACATTTTCATTGTAATACAAATTTCAAAAAGATATTTTCTACAAGAGTTTTCTAACTTCGGGGAAGCTATAAGATAGTGTCATTGATTTGATAATTTTTTAAAGTTTTTAATACAAAAATCGTGTTCAATTCAATTCATTAATTATCGGAAATCGATAATTTTTAATCCATGTTTTTGTAGCTCATCTCGAGAGATTTTTTCAAAATACTATAATACAAAATTTCATCATCAAGTATTACAACGTAATTTATAAATTTTATTAGGAATATCGAGATAAATTGAAATGAAGCGAATAGCGAAAGCATCGTCGAGCGATTCGATTTGAAAAGGAAGAAAGTGTAGAATGGTTAAGAAAAGTCGATATCATAACGAAAGACGATATCTCGAAGGACGCGTAGAAACCAAGCTCAAGCTTGGAAGATCTTAAGTGACGAGATAACGCTCGGTGATATACGCGCGTCTCTGTAACATTATGTTCGGTCCACGTGACTCGTGTAATACGGACACTAATATGTCGCGTCTCTACGGTATATCGTGTTACGAGGGAGTAATTGAATATCGATACACGCGTACTTGTAACAAAGAGAGAGAGAGAGAGAGAGAGAGAGAGAGAGAGAGAGAGAGAGAGAGAGAGAGAGAGAGAAGACATATATATATATATATATGTATATATGTATGTATGTATGTACGTATTATCTGAGTAGGTATGAACATCCTTCATACATAATAAGTTTAACGAATAATAGAACTCATTCTTTCTTAAATTACTTTGAAGTAAATAAGAATTTTTTAAATAATACGAATAGAACATTTTAATATACCTAATAGTCTATTCTGTATATAAAACACTGTGAGAGAATGAAAAAAAAATTTTATATTTGTTATTAAACCTTCGTAATCTAATTTCTTTCCGTGTTTTAGAAAATGGTTATGTAAATTTTAAAGTATCTTTGGATATATATTAAAACAATTAATGTATAATTTTTTTATAAAGTTAATTATAAAACAAGAGTTTATGTATAATTTCGAAGTCACGTATATACAATGTATGCATTAATATAGTCTTGCATTACATTTTATATAAGTCTTCATTTATTTTTATTCTGAAGGAATGACATAATAATAAAATACTACATCAGCTTGCATCGATTTAAAAAATATAGATAATATCAATGTGTGACTTTAAAGTTACATAAAGTTATAGAAGGTTAAATAAAACATAATTTAAAGATATCTCATGTTGATAAAACAAGCAATTATGAACATTCGACTAGGATGTAACAAGAGATCTATTTGCTCTTACGGTTAATAAAAAGTAACGTTTGTCGTGTTGTATAAATATATATATATATATAAATCGTTGAACATTCTTTTAAAATAATAGCAAAGGAAAAAAACGAGTTCTGTAAATGTTTAAAAATTAAGAGTTGTCGAAGGAAACGCATTTAAAATAAAACCTTTATCGATTGAATTATGTTCATAATCAATATATGAATCACACGAAGAAACTTTTGTTAGAACGTAATACCCTCCCGATAAGCTCGTTAACAGTACAGTCAATTAATCTCTGGCATAATAGTTAATGCGTTTCGATCTCTGTTTTATTCTACAATTCGCCGTCGTCAAAGCTGATAGACTTTACGTATTGGATCGATATCTCGTTTCACAAGGCGGCTTAACGATCGAACCCCTTCGCGCGTTCTAATTGTACCGACTATAAATCCGACTAATTAAACATTATATAGAATGTCTATAAACGCAGGCTCTTTATTGTTTTACAAGGTTCTTACTAACATTGTTTTATTCTTCTTTTATTTGATTTAATTAATCACGCTTAACAAGTCATCTGTGCCTTCTTTTCAAGTTTTATATAATATCCTATATGCCATTGTACATATTTTTAATATTATAATTATTTACTGATTTATTCAAATATATATACATATACGCAGAGAATAAGCGTCCATAGATGTCGATGCAAATATCACGTGATTGATTGAAGTTAGAAAAAAGTTTAATAATAGAAATTTGTACGACTATGAGTCAGTTAGAAAATACATTTAAAAATTCTGTTTTTTCACTCATGACCTTTTCGAGTTATGAAGATCGACATAATTCTTTTTAAATGGATACCTATATTTTTTTTGCATATTCATATATCAATTATCATTTGCAATCAAAATCATATTTAGTAAAAAATTCTTACCATTTATCGTTTACGTGATAATCAGCATTAAGTATCGAATTAGTTGCTTCTTAATATTACAAATTGAAAAGCTTGATATATAAATAATATATTTGTATAGTATGAATTACCCTTGAACAATAGTTAAGATGCTGATTATCTTATAAACGATGCATAGTAGCAATTTTTTATTACATGTGATTTCGATTGCAAATGATCGCTACTATATAAATATGCAAACAAAAATTATAGATATCAATATAAAAATATTGACCCATGTTGACTTTCGTAACTCGAAAAGGTCATAAGTAACAAAAAGAAAAAAGAAAAAGAAAAAAAAGAAACGAGTGTTTACATACACTTTGTAGCTGACTCAGAGCATTGTAAATTTTTCTTAATAAACTTTCTTGTAACTTCAACCAGTTATGAGATATTTGCTCGGACATCTACGGACGGATACCTTGTATATATACATATATATACATATATAAATATTCATTGTCTTTAAATCAACGTTCAAATAAAAGCAACATTAAAATCTCCTACGTAAAAGAATTGGAAAAGTTATAGAAAATACGATACATAAATATTTCGCTTCCTGTATCATGTTTGATCGATAAGAAATTGACTTGCACAATTTATAATCGATTTTATCTCGATGTAAAGACACTTTCCATTCTCTCGACCTATCGTATATACCTATACAACGTTGACTTGATAGATTGAAATGAAATAAAGAAAAAAAAAGGAAAAAGAAAAAAAAGGAAGAAAAAGAATTATCAGAGAAAAATATTATTCCGATGAACTTCTAATCGCACGTATCCTCCAACGATTTATCAATTCGTTCAATGTTGGCCGATGTATTCAAAGAGAGAAAGAGAGAGAGAGAGACGGGAAAGGAGGTAGGGAAGTTTCTACGAGGATGCAGTCAGCAGACGGACGTAGGTTAACGCGTAGAATGTCTAATGAATCGATGCATCTCGACGAGGAAACTTCGATGTGCGTTATGGGTCTTCCTCTTTCCGTGTACACGTTTTCATTTGTGAGAACGTTTACCTTGTTGTTACATTTGATTCTCTTTGCATAACACATAATGAAAGATCTTTTAAACTCATATCTTTTCATCTTTTTCTCAATAAAATCCTTTCATCTTCTGATTACTACGCTTGTACGATAAAGGTCAAATATTATCTTGCGAAACTATTCACGAATTATTTAAAAATATGCATACGTATTGTACAGTTAAATGTGTGCGTGTGTATGTGTGTATCGTTTACATAAGTAAATATTTATATATCAATATTGTAAATATTTGTAATACCAGGAAGAAACGTATGCATATTTCTACGTTGCCTACGAATTTTTTTTTTTTCAAGTTAAAAGATATTTTTCGGTACGATAATAAATAAGATTGAAGATAGATGACAAAAACTTTTGTTATAAATTCTCATTAAATATCGCGTTGATCTTTCCTATCGCACCTCGATACATAGTAATAAATCAATAGAATCTTTGTTAATATTCTCAATTAACTTATTTAATCACTTTACGAATTCAAAAACGAAGTTGTGTCGTTTACATAACGATATAATGAATCATCGTATTTTATTATCGCATTTTATGTGGTTTTATATTTTTCTTTGTGTTACTTTCACGAATATTAATGATTACGACTTCGCAAAAAGAAAAAAGAAGAAAGAAATAAAAAAAAGATCCATGTATATACACATAAGTATCGATAGTAAAAGATTTTTTTATTAATTCGATAGTTTCTCGAAGCAAAGATCGAACTGGAAACATTGTTGACACGCTGATAGAATTTCTGAAGTTGTAATGTATGGTACACGATGAGCATGATCGAGTAGATGCGTTATATGCGTGCGAGTCTCGCATTATTGCTTCGGGAAAGCATAAATCGCGACATCCTGTCTGGTTTTTCTTAATTACTACGCTCGTTCGACGTTTCCGTGCGAATAAATTATTTTTCTTTTTTAACTTCCCGAACGAACGTTCTAGAAGCTCACGTACATATTTTTTCCCCATTCCAATAGAATTTTATCTGAAAAGAACAAGGTATTTATCGTTTAACGAAAAAATATGTACGCAAAGGAACGCGACTGAATGATTTACATCGGTACGATAGATCATACGACGAGCATTAACGATGGCCATTGTTACCTGCGATATGTTCTATGCATAATGCGTCAAACCGACGCGTAACGAGTTTAGTGAAGGCAAGCGGAATTTCCTAAACCACATCTTCGCGTGAGTCACGAAACGCAAATACGAACTTTGAAATCGATCGTATCGTTTTTGTTATTACGTTGTCGCTCATAAAATGAATTCGATGCGTGGTTTACTTAATTATACAATGAAAGAAAATAAAATAACTCTTGTGTACTTATTCATTGCATGCACGTTTCTTTTGTACCTTTTCTTTTTAAATAAAAAATTGTAAAGAACTGTTTATACGAAACTATTTTAAGTATAATACACTTGCTGCGTAACTTCCTCATATACACACATACACACACACAAAATTGAAATTATTTATGTAAAAAATATTTTTTGTATTTGCATACACGTTAAAGAAATTTTATTTCCTTTGAATATAAGTTAATCGAGAATATGTTAAATTTATATGCATCAAGGCTAATCTTATGGATCAATTTATTCCTTTTTTCTAATCATATAAGAAAAACCTGCTCACAATAGACTTTCCTCTAAAGACCTTAGACTACTTCAAATAAAACAATATTTTTTTTCTATTTGCATATATGTTAAAGAATTTTTATTTCCTCTGAATATAAATTATTCGTGAATGTGATAAATTTGTATGCATCAAGCCTAATCTTATGGATCATTTTATTCTTTTTTCTAAGTATATAAGAAAAACCTGCTCACAGTCAACTTCCTTCTAGAGTTCTTAGGCTTCAAAGATCGTGTCATATCTCATTAAAAAACAAAACAAAATAAAATGAAACAAACTAAAATAAATAAATAAATAAATAAAACACGAGAATGTTTGCTGTTGCCTGAAACAATTTTAAGATATAGTAAGGACCATGATTAACAAAAGCAATCAACGAGGGAGTTTTTTTCTCATTCATCCGACATCGATGCTATTGTGTCTCTCTCCTAGAGGAAGTCGTTCTCCGATTCAACAACGTTTATGCTTCCCTCGAAGTCAAACAGGATGTTCCATGTGTGCGTGTGTGTATATATATATATATATATATATATATATATATATATTTATAGAGAGAGAGAGAGAGAAAGAGAGACAGAGAAAGAGATAGATATATACACGAGAATATCCGATCTCTACAGGGACCATTTTTCTTCGTTCCCTTCAATTAACTCACGCCGGCCGGCGCCAGAATCTCTTTGGACCACGTCCCACGATAATATACGCCGATTCGCTCGATGAACGCGTCGATTTTGCGATAAACCGAACGTCTGAATATAAACATTCTCCTTTACTTCCTCCGGATTTCGTTTGGCTACCAGCCAATCGAAATCAACTTTACGAAATTATTTACAACTAGTTAACGAGGTGACAGTACTTATATATAGGTGTACACATATGTATGTATGCCTTGAATGTATACACATACCTATGTCGAAATACGTAAGTATTTAGGTATTTTGATTTTCTTACGATTCCGAGGTATTCGACCGATCTTCAGACAATTCGAGACGTTATCTCGATGTACATATATAAACGTTGGATAGGAGATCGACAAGATGCGAGTACAGTTATATCGTAATATTTCTCTAAGATCGTATGTACTATAGATCAAGCGACAGGACGGACTATCGTCGATCATAAATCACGATCATTATTTTATACCAAATGACTTTACGTCGTAAAATTACAAATTCCCATGAATTCTATGTGCTTCCTACTTTCTGCCTTTCGATGATAAACGACGGAAATTTCATGCCGTTAGAGTATGCGCAAAGGTCAAAAAAGTTAAAATAAAATATAAATGATCGTAGATCGTGATCGATGATAAACTATTTTCTTTCTCTCTCCCTTTTTTCTGATTATTTCGTTCTCGAATAAAATTGTAGTTTCTATTTACGCGACTCTCTCTCTCTCTCTCTCTTTCTTTTCTTTCAACAAAGAAAATCTATCGTGTGATCGAGAATGAAATATCTCTTGAGAGGAGGCGTATATGAGCGTGTTAATAAGTGTCATTAATTATGCTCGTCGATGCACGTAAATGAACGTAAAATCGATGATGCGCTTAACAGGTGATCGATAATTAGGTGCCGTGAACATTATTAAAGCTGTATAAAACATTCCGATATGAGCTACTTGTTAGCCGATGGTAAGAATAATAATACTTTCTAAATGTTTTTATCATTATTTCTGTTATACTTCCATAATCCATTAACTCTAAAATATAATAGAATTAAACCTTGATGTTACCGTTCAAGAAATACGTCGGCCATTCAATTTTATTTAGAGAGATTATATCAGATATTGAAACGATCTAATAAGACAGTTATTAAAATTTCTTAAAATTTTTAGCAGTTCTTCGTTCGTGATCTTAAATATTTATTGTCTTCGAAGTTTTCTATTTTCATTCAGGCAAACAATAAAAATTTCAATGATATTCATATTGATTGATGAAAATATGATACACTATATGTCTCTTCTTGTTTTTACTCTATAATATCGAATAACATATATTATATTTTCTATAATCGAATAAGAAATAGATAAAATTTAATAAGTTAATGAATCAAATCGAACTTAATAAAATTATATTTCTTATTTTAAAACAGAAAAATCCTCGAGAAAACGAATAAGGAAAACAAAAAAATAAATAAAATAAAATAAAATAAAATGAAAGAAAGAAATAAATGAATAAAAGGAAAAAAAAAGAAGAAAGAAAAAGATTCGTCCTGGCTATCGTTCCTTTGGAAAATGAAACTTACGATCACGGAAAAGGCTCGGCTTACGGAATATTTTTACGCCGACGGTGAAAGAAATAACGATCATTTATTCCGACACATAGAATTTCTAATTTCACTTGCTTGGCTCGGCCGTAATTCATGTTACTTGTTACGTAACCATGCGTAAATCATAAGTTTTCTCTCTTTCTCTCTTTCTCTCGCACGCCTGAGAATATTTAAATGATCCGCCAAGTTTCCGACCACTTCGAGAGCATGTGTTCGAGTCGATCGCGACTACCGACACACGACGTTGCGGTTTACGATTGGGACTGGGAAATAGTCGACCGCGTTATAAAGTTACATAGATGAATGTAATACGATACACTATGCGCCATCGGGAGCAACAGTAGTTGAAAACCGATAAAAAAAAAAAAGAAAAAGGAAAAGAAAAAAACAAAGGAAAAAAGAAAGAAAAAAAATGAAAAGGAAAAAAAATCTAAAGAAAAGGAAAAATGAAAAGATATAATGCGGTGAAAATGACGTTGTGCTGTCTAGGGGAGAGGAACAGAGGAGAAGGGGGCGAGAAATAGGCGAGGGCGAAGGGGATGGCTCAAGTATCGGATCGTTCTGATAAATAGAAACGGATCTTGGTCATCGATTAATTATTAAGAAAAAAAGTGTAATAAAAAGAGAACGATTTTCATTCCGACTTGTACATTAACTGAGCTTGTCATAAAATTAGAGAGAAAGAGAGAGAGAGAAAAGAAAGGGAAAAGAAAAAAAAAACTACTATATCCGAATGTTTAATTTTGGATCCGTTTGTCACAACAACTTGAGACTATAAAATGATGGATCTATGATAATGATCGGACATTCTGACGAAAGATACGGCCCGTTTGAGAACCACTGTTGTGACGTTTTTCTAATGCACGTGATGTAAACGTCTATTTCGGTACTTCTAGGCCAGTAATGTGAGCGTTCTCTATACATAAGCACAATTAAGAGCAACGAATGGTGGCGAATTTCAATTGTTAGAATCACAGACCGGTCTCTGCCACTACGTATACGTAGTACTATTCCTTTCCCCTTCTTCATCTCTTATTTTATTTTCTTCTTCTTCTTCTTTTTCTTCACCGACGACGAGCACTAATTTAGTAACAATGACACTTATTAGCCAGGACTGTAAGTATAAAAAGATGTTACTCGTTAAATCCGCCGGGACGAATACGCGAAAGAGAGTATACTACTCATTAAAATCGTTCCTAAGCTCGTTCAGCTTTAATCGACAACAAATGAGAGAACTGATACATTATCGAACTCGACTAGGACGTTTTATAATAATGCTTCACTATTCGAGATCATACTCAAAGCGAGATACGATAACAAATTGTATCTATCGTATACGTCTGTCTATCCTATTTTCTATATTTCGAACATTTCCTAGAAAATATAAACGATTCTAAGGATTGCATTGCTTTCTAGATCGCTTGGGAGGGAATAATCGTGTGATTATATTCGAAGAAAATAAACGCGAGTGTGTTCTCTGTGACTTGTTCTCTTATGTATTTTTCTTTTTTTTTCTCTTCTTTCTTTATTTCTTTATTTTTTTATCTTTTCTTAATCGCTTGAACGCATGTGATTCCAGAATTACAGCATTCCAAGTGTATTGATATTAAACAATGTAACTTTTTGTTAAATTTCATAAAAGATATTATACGATTAAAATATATATTTCGTATAAATATTATATAATATCATACGATATTATATTATGTATTATTTAATATTATATATGTATATATTATATAATATAGAATAAAAAATATTCTTATGTATCTCTATAAAAATATATTATGCATTAAAAAGTTATGTAATTCAATGATTTGTTATCTACGTACGATGGCTATTAATTTTTGTTAATTTTCATCGACTCGTTCTTCTTTTTTTAGTTTATAAATCTTAACGATAATAGTTATAATGCGTAAGTGTTTATGTTTATGCGATAAATGAAAAGTCATGGAATTCCAAAAATTTTACGACCTTTTAACAAGCACGAAATCGTAATTGTTGCGGAACTTACGTAATCGGATACGCAAGAGGATCAAAATTATATGATGACAACGCGATATGCAGCGAGAAAATACTCTGCCAGCCGGATTCTCGATGCCGTAATTCGACTACGACTACGAGGAATCCATTTTGTTGGCTTTGCGTTCCATCAATTTCTTTTTCCGAAGACGTTATTCGCTGTCGTAAATCTAATTATTTTTGCATCAGCTTCGATGTTACGCGATTCGTTACTTGCGAATGATCGAACAATTTTTATAACGACTTAAGTTAAGTCGCTCGATTCTGAGAAGCGAAAAATGAAAAAGAAAAATAAGAAGAAAAAGAAGAAGAGAGAGAGAGAAGACGATAAGATACGAAGCCGATAAACATTTCTAAATTTAAAACTTCAATGAATTCGATGATCGTTGAAGAAATTTATTCTTACTTGTTTTCTTTGATATTTCCTAAGGAATTTGATTTAAATTGATTTGTCAATTGACACACATTAATCACATCTTACTATTATTAATTAATATACTTTTGTTATTATCGAACAGAAGAAATCATTTAACTATTAAGACATCCTTCGAACTAAATAACGAAATATTGTATTAACCTGTTCAATATTCGACGCGACTATTAGAAAGAAGAACGAACGAATTTGATTGTTATTGCGAGTAAAGAAGAGTTGTTTCCTCGTCGGAACTTCCTTTTTTTCGCGAGTCATTGTCATTCCGTTCCCGAACGAGCCATCCATCAGAGTTCACAGCGTGGGCGCTTAGGGGTCTCTAATTTAAGAAACGTCAAGTGACCGAGCTGATACCTGAATTGGTACTCGTGGGAGTCGACTCATAGAATATATCGTTCCGAGCGGTTAAACAATTTATCCTTATAATGTTATCCTCGTCGTATATGTATCTAGACGTATGCATATATATATATATATATATATATATATATATATATATATATATATATATAAACATCTTGTGGCTTGAACGAGGCCAAGAGAAATTCAATGGTAACGAGTAATAAAAAACAGATGATTTTAAAATTCACATTCTTTTTTTCTTACGATACTCTATTTGTATAATCAAGTATAATGTTATTCTCAATAAAGACCGTTTTAAATTCTTAAAAGATATAAATATTTCAGAAAAAATATATTCTTCGAATGAAAATTAAATTAAATCGTTTTTCTTTTTCTTCTTTTTCTATGCCTTTTTTCTTTTCGAAACTTTTTTTTTAGGAAACGAAACGTATTTCGTGTATTTTATAACTGCGATAGGGTAATCAAATGTTATTGGAGATATTCATCATTAATCAATAATTATAATATAAAAATAATTTATGTACTTTTTTTTTATAAAGTGTAATAATTATTATCGATGATAGTAGGGACGTGATTAAAAAAAAAAAAGAGAAAGAAAAAAAAAGAAAATTATTAAATATTCTTATCTAACGAACCTGTCTCGTGGGCTACAAAATCAATGAAAAATTTCATAGAATTCGAGAAATGTTCAGTTTGAATTCACGACTCACGATATTCAACGAGATGTTGAACGTTAGCTCTCTTTTCTGAAGTGATCCTTAGATTCATTCGCGCGAAAATATCAAGTCTGTTCACGCACGCAAGCGCGCGCGTGCGCATTTCGTTCGCGGTTTTTCATCGCGCTAGTTTTATGCGGCGTAGAGACCGTAATATCTGAATATTACGTTTTTCTCTCGTTCCTCGTATATTCATCGTATCCACGTCACGATTGCACTCTTCTATAAGTGAGTGAGCGAGTGAGTGAGTGAGCGAGTGAGTAAGTGAGTGAGTGAGTGAGTGAGTGAGTGTGTGAGAAAGAGAAATAAAGAGTGAGTAATAGAAAAAAAGAGAAAGAGAGAGAGAGAGAGAAAGAGAGAGAGAGCAAAGACGGAAAGAAAGAGAGGAAATCGGACGTGTTTGCAGTTTCATGGCGGACGTGGACCGAGATAACTCGTTAAAATAGTATGGCAATGCTCGCCGATAAGACGTATTTATAACATAGTTTGTTTGAGCTCGACAACCAGCTTGTCTTTCTCGCGAATGATGTGTGTGTGTACACACACACACATACACAGACATACATACATTTATATATGAATTATGAATTTATACAATTTTGAATAATAGGTATTTTATAAATAAAAACTTAGATATATATGTATTTATGTGAAAAGATAAATTAATTTGTTTAGTAATAAATTGTACATTTTTATATATGCGTATTGATTTAAAATTATATGAAAAATATTTATCTTCCAAATATCTACTATTCTGAATTATATTAATTTATAATCTGCATATATATGTGTGTGTATGTGTATGCATGTATGCATATATGTATATGTATCGAATTTATACATCGAATTATACATGTATACATCGAAAATATACATTTAAAGTATTAATTAATCTGAATTATATATAATTTTAATCAAGTATATCTATCTTAGTCAAGTGAACCGATCGAGTGATTTTAAAACAGATCAAATATCTTCCAGGTTTGTAAATAGAAAGAAAAAAAATTGTAAATGACACTTATCGAAAAAAAAATTAATTGTCGCATTATAGTTCACTTAACATGAAAAACATTTACTTAAAATATGTCTTTCCATCATTAAATCTATTTCGTTAATTAATAATATAAGTCAATTAAAATAAAGTTAATGCGTTCCTAATACATATAATATAGATATATGTATGTATGTGTATATATACATCTGAGTTAATGAGCTAGATCATGATCGATCGATTCTGGATTTAATCTTTACCTAAACAACATGGCAAAATGGCCTCAGCAGGAAGATAGTCGATGTCTCAACGCTATTTTGTATTCATATTGCTGCCAATCCGTACTCTTCACAGTTTCAGCCTGAACTGCTGCTAACGGCCACCTGAAATCAAGATCAACAACGTTATACATTAAGTAAGAAGAAAATCATTAGTGCGTGCATTAGAGTGTGAAAGATACAGTATCTTTAGATATTAAATATTTGCGTGATAAGGTATCATAAATTTATATCGATACATACATCAAAATACATATGTCTGTCAAATGATATCAAATAATTTTTATATCTTCGTAGAAAAATAGAGAAACGACTGTTAATTTCTTAGAAAATTAGAAGACAAAGTATACCGATCCGATATCCGGCCTTGGCATTGATTGCGATGAGTTTTGAGTAAAATCTATAGATAAAATCTTTCGTTATCGATACTTTATAAATCATATAATCAACGAAATAATACAAAAGGATCAAAGAGAAATTATATACGTAAAAAATACAAAAATATTGTGAAATAAATATTCAAATAAAATTAATCGATCATTGAAAGAAAATCGAAAGATTAATTTAAATCTTTTGTTATCCAACAAAATATATTTTTTTATGATAAGATTATATTTTTCTACGTAAGTGTTTCTTTTTTTAACGTCTGATGAATATCGAACAAAAATTCTCGGAAAGAAACATACGTAAGCCAATCGTTTATAATTTTACCGTACGTTTGAAAGTGTTTCTCATTTTTACATGAGAACAAACACCTGTTGGCACGTGTCACGTCCGTCAAAGCTCGATCATGCCTAGTCACTCCCGTAAAACGTAATTACATCAATTAAGGTGACACTCATGGATTTCTAATCGCGTTCGAGCTCGGGCCACACCAGCCTCGGATTATGTCAGCCATCGTTGGCATGCCGACGATTTTAATCGATTTGTTCTCTCTCTCTCTCTTTTTCTTTCCCTCTTTGTTAAAAGAAAAGTGAAACGACATACAAAATTAAAAGTCTTTAGAAATTTGATATCTTTCGGATTAATATTATTGCAATCAGATCACTCTATTATTGCTTAAATACATACGATTGTTAAATCGTAATATATTAATAAATTTAATATAGTTGAATGTGTGCACATTTAAATAAACTTTATGAAAGAAATGATGACGACAATGTATTCTTTTTTATTATTTCCGCCTTAATTATTTATCTAAAAGTTTACTATATTTTTAAGTAAAATATGATATGTTATATGATCGTATACTTTATAAATATATAAGTATATATCCTACAAATATGTTAAATAAATCACTTAATTTGTTACAAGTCGATGTTTTAAAGAATCACTTAATTTGTTACAAGTCAATATTTTAAAGAATCACTTAATTTGTTACAAATCGATGTTTTAAAGAAAATGTTAAAAAAAAAGATGAAAATAGAAATAAAGAGCAAATTAACAAAAAAAGAATTACAAGTGATATATTTAAGAAGCAACTTTCCGATCTCGTTTAATTCCATCTGTCCTCCCCCATTCGTATTCTCCTCTTCGAAAGAACGATCGCCCTTTAATTACGTAGCCGCCTCGGTGGAGCGATAAAAATGCGAGTTACGAGTTCGATTATAAACGGAAGGAAGGAAAAGGGGTAAGAATAAAAAGAGCATAAGGATCAGATTTATCTCGCGAGTATCTCGTTTCAGCCGTCAAAGGTAATAAGCTGTTGTCTCTCTACGCTCGTTACCGTAATGGAAGACTTATCGGGTCTTACTCGTGTAAATAAGGCACACGAGTTTCCGTGAAATGCTTCCGTTTTTCTTATTATATCCTTTTTTTTTTATTTATCAAAGAGGTGTTTCAGTTGTATGTTGTACGAGTTAAAAAAAAAGAAAATAAATAAATAAATAAATGAAATAGAACGAAATAAATGTATTCTTTTTCTACTAGAAATTATGCACTATTATTATCTATAATATTATATATCGAATATGTAATTAGATCGTTGAGAAAATTTATAACGATTTTTAATAAAAATTTCTGCAGTATAACTATATACGTTTATATCTACGCTATCGACATGATCGTTTGTTCAAAAAAAGACATCGATATAATATATAAGAATATTTAATATCCTTTGAAAATTGTTTCAACGTATCGATATATCTAGTTATATATGATTACGTTAAACAATTGTAATAAATTTCTCTTAAAACTTCACGTACATGAAGCTAATAAAATAAATAAATAAATAAACACATTTCAAACGTTAAATTCACATTTTCTCAAGAACTTCGCCACTACAACTAACGATAATAACTCGCGCACGAGCAAGGGCCGCCGCAAAGTAGTCGCCGCTGGCAGAAACTGTTCGATCCTTTCTCTCCGTTCTCACGTGTTCATTTTTTTTTCTTTTCTTTTTTTCTTTTTCATTTTTTCAAACGTTTTTCACACGCGATTTCTGAATGAACGAGAGCCAAACTACGCTACACTACTACGTTGCTCACGCAGAATTCACGCACACGATGAGAGAAGGCACGAAAGAAAAAAACATTCGAGTCGATTAGTTGGAACGCGCTTCGGGCAAAGAAGAGACCTTTTTCGTTTTTTTCTTACACGTATCCATATACGTATCCACGTGTATATTTTTATATGTGTATGTACGTGTAAGATGCAAGGGAACACCCACGTAGGTTCAAAGGAAAGGCTCGAAGGAGAAAGGGCGTGGATGATTTTACTATCCCTAAGCACGATGCATCGGATAAGACAAAGAGAGAAAGAAAAGGGACCGTGAGGTGGTCACAAAAGACACAAATAATTTTCTTGCAGGTATATGAATAGTATAGAATAGATGTAGTATAATAGTAGTAGTAGTAGTAGTAGTAGTAGTAGGTAATAGTAGTAGCTAAGAGGACGAAGGTAAGCAGCTGTAGGACCGGTAGGTTTGGTTTGCTCCGAGTTTGTTACGAGCAGGTCGATCGACCACTTTTCTTTCGTTCCCTTCTTTCTTTCTTTCTTTCTTTTCTTTTCATATATTTTTTTTCATTTCCTCTGCTTCTTTTTTCTTTTCTTTTTCTCTTATACTCTGTCTTTCTGTTTCTTCCTTTATTCCTTCATAATCTTCTATAAATTTTTGTTCGCGTTTCAAAAAATAAAAAAGAAAGAATTATAACGCACACAAGTGAAACTTATAACTCGTTATAAATTATAGTATTAACCTTCAGACATGAACCAATAATTTTATGGCAGAAATAAGAAAAAAAAAAAACAGATGAAATTATATATACGTATGATCGACGTGATTTCAAAAGTTACATAGCATTACAAAAAATTATTATCCCGAATAATGATTTACTTAAATCTTTTTTTCTTTATCTTTTTTTTTCTGATTGAAACGTGTTACGTTGTTTTTTCTTCGCCGTCACTTCCGTTTAACATACTATTTCAATTTGGAATTAATTCGAATCGTTAACGGTGATGTAAATGTTATAAATTAAGATTGAAAAAATTACAAAACCTTCTTCCTTCGCACGATTATTATTATCTTTTTGTCTTTATACCGATGATATCAAAAAACGTTTCTACAATTGCATACAAGCGCGTTAATAAGAAACCACTACGTATACGTTGGAATCTCCACCATCAGGGACAATGTTCATTATTATATTACGTCATTGCGTAATCGACGTTTACGACGACTTTATGGAACTGGCCTCGTACGTACGTTCCGCGTGTAAAAGAGAGAGAGACAGAGAGATTACACGCGCACAGATGCACGCACAATCACCCACCCACCTAAACATATACATGTATACATAGATAAATACCTACGTACATGCATACTTACATCCATAAATACATATATACATACATACATACATACATATCATGCAACACAACATACATTGAAAAATAGTATACTCATACGAGAGCACACGTGTGTCTCTTCAATGAAATCGAGAAAACTCGGTAAACTTCGGATCTCTTCGGCTAGAACTCTCTTGGCAGACATGCTGGCAGCATAGAGCATGCTTCCTACTCGTTTTTATATGTTATATATAGTGAACACTCTTATTCGTGAAAGACTCAAGTACCTATGTACGTGTATTCATGTACGTACGTAGTACGTATTATACACTCGTATGACACGAAGAAGAAGACATTAGAACCAGATGTGACTTGGACTGGCGAATAAGTTCCGACGAGCACATCAACGTTGTACTTCCGATTGCTAATCCTCTCGAACAAATGTATGTATATATGTATATGTATGTATATTTACAATTACAATCGTACTTTTCATTGTAATTAATGTCTCTTCATTTGATTTTCACGTTTGATTCGTTATCTCATATTATCTTATACATTAAGTTGCTCAAAGTTTATCGCTCAATAGGTTTATCTCTTTTCAAAGTAATCTCGAAGCATACTTCTTTAATAATTTTATCGTTAAATTCTTACGAGAGATTCTACGAAATTAATTGGAAAAATATTCGAAAAATGATGAATATGAATGTACGACATTTATTTTAATTAAAAATGAAATACTATTAATAAAGATAGGAATGCTCGAATAAATAAATTAATTGAAATTAATAAGGTCAACTAATTGATTGTTCCGAATCAAAGTTATAATTGTCAGATAGAGACCGATTGGAATACATATATACATAGAATTAGAAGGAGATCGATTTATTAAATGAAATTTTTTATTAGTTAAAAGATTATGTAATTTGAATTGAATAATAGTGAGCAACAAATAGAACAATAAACGAAGGATTGTTTTTCAGAAAGAAAAGAGATAATTAGAGCACGTACGGAAGTGTTAACATAAATTTCTCGAGCCCGTTAATAAAACGTTCTCGAATCGACCGCAGTAGTAGTGGGTTTTACGTAATTGCGTGTACTCGTCGTGAAACTTGATTTTCTCATTAGCAGGAGCACGTCAACTATCACGTACGTACTTGAATTATCGTTTCTGTCAACCGAGCCACCAAGGTTTATCTTTATGAAACATTATCTCGTCCTTTTTCTTAACTTTTCCTCTATACACAGGACGATTAGCGGATTCGTAAAAATTTTCAAATGTTTATATCTACTGTTTAAACAATTTCGTTAATCGACTAATTAAAGAATATGACGTGTAAAATGTTTCCATCGAAAATATACCATTTTTATATTGATTCTTCTTCACGACGATCATTAGTATTTCTTTCTATCTTTTTGTTTTTTCTTTATTTGATTTCAACGTCGCATTATGGAGATAATAAATCTTCCTTTCTCGTAATATTCTGAGTAATCAATATTTTCTTTTTCTTTTTCCTGTTTGATCGATTTTCTATGAAAATCATTTAGAATTTGTCATGCTTTCTTTTTCGTTAGAGTTTTATATTTTTCTTCTCACTCTTTCCTCATAACGATTAAATATCTTTAATTACAATATTATTACCAAGATAAAGATATCTATCTATCTATCTATCTATCTATCTATTTATAAATCTCTTTTATTCTCTTATTCACGATTCCTAGTTTTCCTCTCGATCCTTTCTCTAACCGAGCTCGTTTCTCTCTTATTCACGAACGGCACAAAGTGCCGTAATATTCTATCGTGATGGGGTTATTTTCGTCGTCGTTCTCCTCCGCAAGGAGCGGACAAAGATATGAAAAAGAAAAGAAGAGAGCAAAGCGTCGAGGATTCGCGTGAGTTTCGCTCTCATCGTATTGTCTTTCTCTTTCATGTTGCATTCTATATATGTATATATGTTATATATAACATATATATATATATTTCTTTCTCTCACACATCCTTATAACTATAGGAATAACTGGATTTCCAGGGTAGGAAGGCGATCGGTCGAGAATATGCACACGTTTTGCACTTCTCTTTTCTTTTCGAGGAGCTTCACAATACTCTGTCTCTGTCTCTGTCTGTCTCTCTCTCTCTCTCTCTCTCTCTCTCTCTCTCTCTCTCTCTCTTTCTCGTACAAACCTACGTGAGATTCTTTCCTTTTCTTTCAGCCTCCGGCCGGTACTTTGAATCGCTTCGGTACTTCGTTTCGCAAACGAGAAAATGGATAACGTAAAATACAGGTTGATATAATAAGCATATGTATGTATAATATATACGTTCGCCATATTACTTCTGTGTTATTTAAGTAGCTAGATACAATGTCCGTTATCTATACTTTCGTCTTACCTTCGATCTATCGTTCGATCAATATTTTTCTTTTCGATTTGGAATAACGTTCGAACAATTTCCTTTTTCGTTTCTATCAAGAGAAAATATGTTTCTCGAACAAGATCATAGTAATTTTACTGGAAAGAAAAAAAAAGTAAAAAGACCTTCCTTATTTCTTAAGAAAAAAAGATACAAAACCTTCCTTATTTCGTTAACGATCATTTCGTTTTAAGATACAATTTTCGAAATGTCCTTGAAATTTATAATTTTGAAAAGTCATTGAAAAGTCATCTTGGAATGATAAATTAATCGTTAAACAATATATATCGTCATACATTATTATATCTTTATACGAGATAATTATTTGTCAATGAAAAATTTCAAGGAAAGGAAAAAAAAGGAAAAAGAAAATGGAAAAAAAAGAAGTATAAAATGATTAGCGATAGCTGGTGTCACGTTGTTTTATTAAACGCATCCTTGGATCGTTAATCGTGTTCTCGGATGAAAGAAACATCGTGATCTCGAGACAAGCGTGCTCGCGATCTCGCGCGGCTCTTCTAAGTACGTCATCGTCGATGGTTTGTTGCACGTGAGTGCACTCTCGTTATTTAATGTTTACTTATGCTCTACGCGTTGTTATTCGTTTTAAGACATATTACTAAACTCGCGATTGAAGCTTCTAAGAGCAGGAAAAAGATGTACTAAAGTAGGTACAAGAAGCCTAAAAACTCCGTAAAAAATTAATTAATAATCAAATTGGAAATACTTTTTTTTCTTTTCTTCACGAATATTTTTGTAGATTATGCGTATGTTTAGTTACACTATATTTCCTTGAAATTTTGAATAATTTTAATAGAAAAGATTTGCAATTACTATTACCGAATTATCATTCATTACAGAATCTTCTAAAAAAAGAAAAATAAAAATCTCTTTCATATGATACATTATAATATTTTAGTCAATTTGATTCACTTAATTTGTCATAACGAATATTTTAACGTTATTTTTAATATGTTAAGCTGGTTTAATTCTTCAAAACAAATTGTTATAATTTAATAAAAATAATCGTGTAGATATAATAATAAAACTATTTTCGGTATCAATAATTGTGTTAATCGCACAAAAGATTGATAAACATATGCATATATATCAGTATCCAAGATTAAATAATGGACCATCTTATGAATAAAAACCTTCCATAAAGAAATCATAATTCTACAGTCATAAACTCATATACCCATATTTTTCAAGTTTTATTTCATTTTTCGTCACAAAATTAATTATTAATTTATATCTGAAGTGTAAATTATACTCAGTATAATATAATGTAGTTACACTAGTTCAAGTTTTATATTTTGTGTAACACATTTTATTATTTTTTCTGTTTTTTTCTTTTTTTTTTTTTTACTGAGAATAAAGCTAGGTCATAGAAGAGTAAAAAATACATAAAGTGTATAAGTTAAAATGATAACGTAACGATCGGTATTTTTCTCGAATTCGAGCAAAGTTAAACGCCAAAGGTCGCACAGTTCTAAGTAAATATTATCGAGTTTTCAAGTCTGCGAGTAAGTTTGCGAGAAGGAAGGAATACTAAGTGATATAGAGGATTGTACGAAGAGCTACGAGATATTATTTGATAAAAATAACATTCTATTTTTATGGATGCAATTCACGTACTTGAAGCATTTTTCAGTAAATCGCATCTTTGTGATTGATGATTTCACAAAATGAAAAAAAAGAAAAAGAAAAAGAAAACGAAAATAATCATTATTTTAATATCATTCACGATAAATCAAATTCATTTCTAATCGTCAACGTAGTATTTAATAATAATAATTAACTTAAATTCTTTCTGTTTCTCCAATTGTATATATGTACATATTCTAATCGCAGGAATATATATATTCCATGTATATATATTCTAAGCACAGGAATAAATATTTTCGACAATTTTCCTTTTCGATCGTAATTAAGAAACTCGTTAAAAAGATATAACTAAACATACTCGTGTACGAAAAAAATGTTATTGAAGATTCTAATAAAGTGACATGACAGAAAAAACGTAGAAAATAAATAATTCATAGCTCACAATATCCACTACAATTTTTCAAACACAGTTACACACAAACACATATATGTATAAACACACATATATACATATATACATATGTATGTATGTTCAATAGTAGATGACTCTTTCGACGATTTTAATTATGTATTTTTCTCAATTTCGTCTGTCTGACACACTCTCTCTCTCTCTCTCTCTCTCTCTCTCTCCTCCCTCTCTCTCTCTCTTTCTCTCCATCCTCCACTTTATTTTTCTTATTCATATTGAATCAATTTAAAAGAAGAACCAAACATGTAAATATGTATTTTGAACGGTAGGTGAGATGTCAGTGGTTGCGTTTGTGACGATGACGCGTTTTCACTTTCCATGCTCTCGAGAAATCGTTCCAACTATAATTCTCTCTCTTCTATTCGTTCGTTCGCTCGGGTTAACGTTCGATAGTCGCGAAGGCCATCGCATTATTGCCAGCTGACTCGAGCGATTCTTTCCAAGCTCTTTGAATCCTACGATGAGCGACGGCAAAGAGACTAAGATAGCCGTGCTTCTTCGTATCAGGAATATTCTCTAATAAGTAGTTTAAACGAACGTCATTCTCTCTGTATGCATTTATTTTTTCTTTATTTTTTCTTTTTATTTTTTTTTATATAAACAAATGATTTATTAACTTAGATTGTCTATAGCATTTTGTTTGATCGTCACGTAAAAGGGCCATCTGTGAAATTTTTCTCGACATGCCTAATATCACCGTACGTTTTTTCAATATTTTTTGAATGAAGAAAAAAAATTTTAATACAAAAAAAGAAGAAAAAAGGAAAATTATTATTATTATTATTATTATATAATGACTGATTCGCGGAATACGTCTAAAAAGCCTGTCAAGACATGTCAATTATCTTTGAACGTTCTTGCTGTTTGTTCGTCGTTGTTAATTCTATTTGAAAAAAAAAAAAAAAAAAAAAAGAAAAAAAAAGAAAAAAAAAAGAAAATGACACTTTTTTATCTATTGATTTTTCTCTTCTTTACACAAACAAAGTAAAAATACAAAGTGGGTAAAAAGACAAAAAATAGAAAATAAAATAGATGAAGGAAATAAAAATACTATAAGAAATGGAAATTCTAAAATGAATGAAAACGATTACGTGTAAGATTTAATCTTTTAATCGTTAACGAGGACGATGATTTTCCTCATAGAAAGAATTCGTCGATCCTCTTGTTCCCTCTTAACAATTGATTCCCGTCATGTACGTCGCGTAAACAGATTTGACGAATTAAAATTGGTCGCGTGTACGTGTAACTCTTAGCGAGGACGAGAAAGAAAATATCTCGAGAGTGCTTGAGATTAACGTTCGAGGTTTGAAATAATTAAGCTCGTTAACGAAGTCGAGTGCTGTTTCTTCGTCTCTTCTCGAGTTTCTTCTAAGATAGAATTTACCGTTTACATTGAGAATCGTAAGAATGTTTATTGAGAGACGACCTCTGATCGAACGAGACGAGAAAGCAAATTTTTCTCTGTCTGCGTTGTCTCAGACAAAGAAAACGAAAGAGAGAGAGAGAGAGAGAGAGAGGGAGGGGGGGAGAGAGAGAGAGAGAAGTAATAAATTATTCTTTCCAAAGAATCGACAAATTTAATTTTTTAACGAAGGGATTACGTTCTAATATTATATTTTCGAACGACAAAATCTCGTTCGTACGTTAATTAAATTTTTCCCTATACACGTATATTGATTTTTTGCAAATTTGTTTTAATCAAATCATAACTCATTGCAATTGCAAATTCAATGAAACTCGCTGACGAAGTCGAATAATTGAATATATTTATCGATATATACAATAATATGGAAAAGAAAGAGAGAAATAGATAAATACATAGATAGATAGAAAGAAATATGTTTAAGGGAAATATATTGCTGAAGTAATAAAAAACTTAGTTAGGTATCGTTAGAATCGTCGATGGGATTTAATTTATGCGACGATTAATTCTAATTCCTTCGAAAATAACACAGGCTAACCGGTTTTCTAGTCTATTAATAGAAACCATTCGGTCTCGTTCAAATTTTCTACCAACTAGATATCTCCATTTTTTTCATATTCTCTTCTTTCCTTCTTCTTTTCCTTCTTTTATCGGGAAGATAACACTCGAGGCTAAAAATAATCGTCGTTGCTCCGTATGATATATTTTTTTCTTTCTCTTTTTCTTTTTTCTTTTTTTCTTTTTTTTTAACGTCTCGAGGTCACGAATCCAAAGAATTCATATACACATTCACGGATTCCATCGATAATGGAGCACAGCACCGGATAAAGTTCGTTGCAAATGTAAATTATTCGTGTCTTTCACTTTCTTTTTAATCTCGAAAAAAATAATTTTTACTAATGTTTAAAAATAAATTATATGCTATGCGATACTTACAGATGAACTTGTAATTATCTATGATTATACTACATTAAGTAATATAATTTATACTTACAGCGAACATTTAGATACGAACTGACAATTAATTTTCTAGCAAAACAATAAAATAAGAAATTAATTAAGAAGTACAACGTGTATGTGACTAGTTAATTAAATTAAATAATGTTACAAAGCATTTCAGATTATTCTAGTGTCACTTCGTATCTACGAAAGAGAGAGAGAGAGAGAGAGAGAGAGAGAGAGAGAGAGAGAGAGAGAGAGAGAGAGAGAGAGAGAGAGAGAGAGAGAGACAAAAAAAGAGAGAAAGAGAGAGAAAGAAAGAGACGAAAAGATCACGCTCGGCTCATGTCAACAAGATCCCGTCTTAACGGTACATCCGCATGGCACGTGCGAATACTCGAGAAAAATCAATCTTCCTCGAATGCCAATCGATTATATATATAGATACATGATACTAACGAACCGTCCAGAACGAGAGCGATATCATGACGTATGTATTCAAAGCGATTAAAAAAATAAAGTATCAGGAACGATTGATCAAGGTCGGATGATCGATTTATTCAACGTATACACGAGCAAAGATTTATATACCATTTCTCCGATTCGCAAAAGTCGGACTACGTAACAGTGGAAAATTTGCGTGATCTTGTCGGAAATTTGCGGATTATGAATTTTTCTGATATCTTACGGAACTTTTTCGATAATTATTTTTCTATAGAAATATTTAAATAATCGTATGTGTATGTATCTATAAAATAAATTGAAGATACATTTATAAAAAGTTAATTATTAACACGCTTTTATTCGGAATAAGAAAATTCTATGCGACGTTTTCGGTTATTCTATAATTAATGTAATTAAATAAGTTATGTTACTAAATCGTCAAATTGAAAAGAAATGTTGGACCGCAGGAAATGAAAGTAACTCGGGCCAGGCTCGTTTCGAAAGAACGAGGAAGCTCTTTCGAGGAAACTCGGTGCACGCGGAGCCACGCGAGAGTCATCGGATCGACGTAAATCAATCTCGTAGTGGCTCTCGTAGGTCGTTAGTGCCGCGAGAAAGAATCCCGATAGAAAGCCTCTTACGTTCCTTCGTCTCGGGCTTATCTCTCCGTTAAGTAAATCTCTGTTAAGAGGTCGAAGGCACGGATACTTCGGATTCCAATGTTGCTCCTTTCCTTCTTCTTTCTTTCGTTCTTTCTTTCTTTCTTTCTTTCTTTCTTTCTCATTCTCTTTCTCCCTCTCTCTATCTCTTTTTTTTCGTCACTTTGTAAAGTAACTGAAAATTTCCAAACATTTCTTAACGAATAATTACGTACGATATATACACAGTTAAGAAATTTATTATTATTTAAGAATAATATTCCATCGAGCAATTCTATCGAACAAAAGTCATTATTAAGAGCCAGAAAAATATTTAGTAAAGAGTGATTTTGTAATTAATTATTATAATAAGGATTTAATCGTTAATTATTAAATATAATTTTAGATATGAATGTAATAATTAAATTCCATTATTAATTATAATAATAAGAAAAAAATTGTACAAAAAATAGCAGATGGATACAAGGATTTATATAAAAATCCAATGAGAATAATTTAATCGTTAATTGTTGTAATATTATTAATAATTTCTAAGCATAACTAATAATACATAATTACAATATAATTAATAATTAATGATTAAATTATACTCACTGGATTTTTATATGAATCCTCGTGTTCTTTTTGAATAAATTAACCGATCATACCTATTGGAAATATAATACATATAAGTCTCGTTATTAGCAATAATAAGTTATTCATTCATTATAATCGTGGTAGTTATCGAACGACCTTTCTATAAACATTCTAGTACTGTGATATTTTTAGAAATATTGACATAAGGGAAGACCTTTGCTTGTTGGAAAATACAACAAAAGAAATATCGATCTTTCTTACACGATCGTGTATTCCTTTTTCTGAGAATATATATAAAAAAAAAGAAAAAAAAGGAGAAACAAATATGTAAGAAATATGTAAAAGAAGCTATCGATTCTAAGAAGAAACGCGTGCTGTTTCTTGCGTTTGTAAAGAGAGAGACAGAAAGAAGGAGAAAGAGAGAGAAAGAAATATCTGCGTCAGGAGGAACAGTCCTCGGATTCCATGTAGTCGATGAAGCAGAAGAAAGTCGGGAAACCTTTATTCTTTGGAGCAGCAGCAGCGAGACTAAAGTTTATATTCTCTTCTCACCGACACCATCAACTTATATTGCTTACTATGTGTTTATGAAGATATTGAACGCGTAGTTTGACGACGAGTAAACATATACGAGAGGAAACTACCAATGTTTTCTTTACCTAATCATCACTCTATGAGTATGTTTAATTATAAGAAACAATGTTTCGAAAATTGCCCGAAATATTTTATAGTAAACAACTGAGTTTTCAACGAATGTGATTTCTATGTTCTATTATGAAATGAAATATTAGAAATATAAAATATGTATTTATACAATATATATAATGAAAATATGAAATATTTATATAATATAATACAATATTGTTCAAATGTATTTAGACAAATATAAAATATTTGTAATATTTGCATGAATTCTCTATTAAAACGTAATTGAATTAATTAAGATCTTTATATATTAATGAGGTAAACATTATTTAAAGATTATTTCAAACTCGAGTAAGAATACCGATACATTCACGAAATTGCATAAGAGATATTGAAGATATGATAATAAAAAAAAGAATGAAAAATGTAGACAATTGAACAACCTTGAATTTGCACCTGAGTGAGAGAGAGAGAGAGAGAGAGAGAGAGAGAGAGAGAGAGAAAACTCGCAGAGCGACGAACCGTCCTGCGGAACGATTAAACGTCGAAGAGTTATCGCTCGTTAAGCTACCAAGCAAATAGAGTTTCTTGACCGTGAAGTAATAATGCTCGAAGGAGATCGTTGCGCCTTGTTAAGATTGTTAAGCATGGAGTTCTTCGTTGGACTCGGTACGTTCTGTTGTATGTTCTCTGTGATTCTTACGCCAATGTCGCGTGAATTAAACGATAAAAACAAAATATATTTTTTTTTCATTCGCAAACAAATTTATGTAAATTTATTAAAAACAACGCAAGTATTTATTTAGCAAAATTATTTAAAAACAAAAATTAAGAAAAACAAAAGTGACTAAATTATTTTATCGAGGATATCATATCCAATTATCATATATAATTGATTATGATAATGAAAAAAAATATATATATATATAAATTTTGTGATCGACACGTTGTTTTACGCTATATAATAATTAAATAAAGAAATACGTTAATGAATTGCAACCAAAATGATTTCGTAATAACGATGGCACCTATCGATGATCATTTTGATAATGATGACGTCATATATACATACATACATACATACATACATATATATATACATATATATACATGTGTATATATATATATATATATATATATATATATATATATATATATTGATACGACGATCGTTGAAAAGTGATATAATAACGAACGTAGTACGTAATCCATCGCGATAATCATCCTCCTTTCATCATGCTCGAAATAAAAATCACCTGTTAATCGTCCTTATCTTTGAGTAAAGCCAGACGAGCGTTCATTCTTGAGACGTAACATACTTAAAACTCGAGTGGAAAAATTTCAAACGTGCTTTAAGAGGAGATTACAAAATCCAATATGAAATTCTTATGCAAATATTGTTTGCATAAGAATAAATTTTTTTTCTTCTTTTTTTTTTCTTTTTTTAATATTCAGAATAATCTCCCAATTTTCAAAATATTATATCGCTTTATACAGACTTACAAATAAGTAAAAATTATTGGATATATTATTAATATATTAATAGTAAAATAATTATTATATATTTTTTTATATTGATAATATACTAATAATAACGTATTAATAATAATCATACTAATAATTATTATCAGTACATTATTAATATAAAAAGAATATTGGAATATTATCAATATAATAACGAAACGATATCGAATGTACATTACTCGTTTTTAAATAGTCTCGTCTATTAATTTCTGTTTTTAACATCAATTTAAATTACATTTGTTTCGTAATTATTTGAACAATAAAGACATACGTTCTCAATAGGTCGAACGATCAAATTGCCAAGCTCTTGTCGGTGTATGAGTACATACATACATACTCAGAGCCATCGCCCTGTCGAATACAATTCAAAGTGAACTTCAAATATTTACGTCTCGCCTCATTTCCAAGTATATGTATATGTGTATATATATATATATATATATATGCATACATATATATATACATATGTAAAGTCCAGAACACGTGACTCTCGAGAGGAAGCTTACAATTATACAAAAAAGAAAGAGACGAGAGTATAAATCTTCAAACTTATTGTTAGAATAACAATAAAACATAAAGGGGAGAAGAAAAAAAAGAGAAAAAAGAAAGAAAGAAAGAAAGAAAGAAAGAAAAAAGAGAAGTGGAGGAAGGGAGTAAAAAAAACAAACAAACAAAAACAACAACCAAGGATAATATCCTTTTCTTACAAACTAGAGAGAAGATAGATAGATCCAATAGGTTAGAGCTTTCACTACGAAGTCGAGAGGCCTATCGAAGGAAGAAATCGAAGTTGGCCGAGAACCAGGTCTAAAAATAGCTTGAGTGCAAAGGGTTAAAACCGTGAGAAAGCATCCGAGAGCGCGTGCTCGTGGCATCCCGATTCGAATTTCTCGATCGGAGGAAGAAGAAGACGAAGAAGACGAAGAGGACGAAGAGGACGAAGAAGTAGAAAAAGGAGAACGAAGAGGAGAAAGAAGAAGAAGAAGAAGAAGAAAGAGGAGAAAGAAGAAGAAGAAGGAAGAGGAGAAAGAAGAAGAAGAAGAAAGAGGAGAAAGAAGAAGAAGAAGGAAGAGGAGAAAGAAGAAGAAGAAGAAAAAGGGAAAGAAAGAAGAAAGATAGAGAAACGGAAGATAAGAAAAGAGAGCGAATCCGCATGATCTCGAGACGATCTCGAGACGACGACTTCGAGATATCTTTCCTAAAGGAAGAGAGAGAAAGAGAGAGAAGGAGAAAGAAAAAGAGAGAGAAGGAGAAAGAGACAGAGAAAGAGGCGGCAAGTCGAGCGGATGTATCGAGTCGAGAGGAGTCGCGTGGTAGCGGAGTACGAAGATTCTTTTCTTCTTCTTCTTCTTCTTCGTTGGACGTGCCATGACCGTGAGAGAGAGAAAGAGAGAGAGAGAGAGAGAGAAAGAGAGAGAGAGAAGAAGAAGAAGAAGAAGAGAGAGAGAGAAAGAGAGGAAAGATGATGATGGCGGAGAGGAGTATACGAATGAACGCGACAAGGATGGACAGATATAGACGACGAAAGAGAAAGAAAGAGAAAGAGAGAGGAGAATATGCTGCTTCAAGTCGATGGACGAAGAAAGAAGAGAGAAAGACGAAGATAGAGATTGGTGAAGGAGAAAGAGAAGAGAAGAGAAGAGAAGAAAAGAGAAGAGCAGAGAAGAGAAGAGTGTGTATCGAAAGAGAGGGAGAACGGAGAGAGATAAAGAGAAAAACAGAGAAAGAAAGAGAGAGAAAGAGAGAGATAGGTAGGGTGCGCACACGGTTCTCTGTTACCTGCGACTCGTGGCCGTGTCCAGCATGGTAATCCAATCCCGCGGATGAAAGAGAGTGGAGTGCTTCGTCGATGTGTGTTTCGTCGTGGACGGGTATATATGTGTTAGTGCGTGCGAGTGTGTATATTCGCGAGGGCTCGGAGGGAAGCTCGGTAGGCTACCTCGACATCCTCGCGAAAAAGTCGGCGAACTTGGTCCTCCTTTTTCTCCTTCTCCTCCTCCTCCTCCACCTCTTTCTCTTTCTCTTTCTCTACTCTTCGCCGGAAAGGAGCGATAGAGAGAAAGAGAGTGATATTAGAAAGAGCGAGATGGATGATACTACTCGATGACGGTTTACGTGCAGTAACACCGACAACACCAGCGTAACACTATCTTCTCCGATTTATTAATGTTGTACTATATTCTTTCTTTCTTCCTTTCTTTCTTTCTTTCTTTCTTTCTTTCTTTCTTTCTTTCTTTCTTTCTTTCTTTCTTTCTTTTCTTTCTTTCTTCCTTTCTTCTTTCTTTTCTTCAATGACGTTTATTTCTCGTTATATTTAAGTGTTGTGTGTTTGTTGTTTGTTTATTGTTTGTTGATTCGTCGTATGCGTGTATGTATGTACGATGTATGATACGACGCGTGTCGATGGATAATCCGATGAAATCTTCATGAAAAAAAAAACAACGAAGGTATAGCACTCACTCGCATAGGCGCGCACGATCAACGGAGTATCTCTCGTCTCTTCTTCTACTATGATGAGGGAGAGAGAGAGAGAGAGAAAGAAAGAGAGAAAGATGACGATGATGATGATGATGATGATGATGATGATGATGATGATGATGATGATGATGATGATGATGATGATGATGACGATGCGGAGAAACAAGAAAGAGGAAGCTCTTGTACTTGCGCGCGCGCGCGTGCGTTCACTTGAAAGGAGGAGAGAACGCGGAAGAACGCGGCCTCGGAGCCGCGAAACTTCCAACTCTACGAGGAAGATGAAAATTAAGAAGAAGAAGAAAAGGAATAAGAATAAGAACACTGCATTAAGAAAAGGAGAACGTTGCTCTCCTTTTATCTATCTACTATGTATATATATATGTGTGTGTATATATATATGTATCTATCTATCTATCTATCTATCTCTCTCTTTCTTTATTTCTTTCGTTCTCTCCGTTTCTTTTTGTTTTCGTTTCTTCTTTCTTTTTTTCTTTCTTTCTTTCTTTCTTTCTTTCTTTCTTTCTTACTATTAGCTCCTCTTTGGAAGATACTCCCGTACTAGCCGACAAAACGCGATCGCGTATATTATCGGACGATTCGAAGGTCACGAGGTCGAGCACACTTGCTTGCGATCTATCGAATCGATTCGTTGCTTTTTCGGTGACTCGTCCTCAAACGTAACACTGCTTACAATTACGTCGACGACGTACTTGGTCCGCGTTGATAAAAATTATACCGACGATTATAATGATCGAATTGACGAAGAAACGACGATGACGATCGTCCCGACCGAAAAAACAATCGCTCGAGAAACTCGGATACGACCGCGCTTTAGCAGAGGCCGCAACATACTGAAGCGAACACATGATCGCAAGGGGGCTAGTATTGCCTGCTACCGCTCAGATGGCGCCACTACGACCCTCCGACTCCTCTCGAACCATGATCGAGCGATCGATCTTTACGCGCGGTGATCCGAACATCAACATTTTTCCACGCGACTGATTTTCTTTTCTATTTATTAATTTTCTTTTCATTTTTTCATTTATTTTCCTTTTTTCTTTTGATTATTTTTATTTCTTCATTTTCTTCCAGTAAGCTCGTATTTATTAATTGTAGTTAGTGTTATTAATTGTTATGAATTTAATTTTTATTTGCTTTTTTTTTGGTTAATTCTAATTTTTTTTTTATCTTACTCGAAGTAAATATATTTTTCACGTTTGAAAATATGAAATTATGAAAAATTATAAAAATTTCTCGATATCGAAATGGAATTTCCTGGACTCTTGTAAATTTTTTCTTTTTTTTTATCTTCGGTAAAGCATAATTTTACATATATATTATTTATTCATTTTGACTGTTTTCATCTTTGATTTATTTATTAAATGCGTACGACCGTAAATGTTTTTCAGGTGTCTCTTCACAAACTCATCTCGATCGTTCTGGTACAAATTCATTAAATATAATTAAATGCAGTGACTTTATATGCGTTGCCTCGTTTAATTACTTCCTCTGAATTTAATATACAATATTTCGTTACTCTATGTTTTACCTTTTACATTTACTTTTTGCATTTAATATGTATATAAAGTTATTTTCCTTTCCTTTTTAGTTTAAAAAAAACTAATGTTTTTATAAGGCCAGTGATACACGTCTAATTGAATTAAAATTGGTTCTTCATAGATTTAAATTTTATAGTTCGAGAATATTTATGGATATTTTGTACTTTCAATTTGAGCGAAGGTTAGATATCGTATAAAAGTTATTCTCCTAAATAATAATAGAATATTTTCATCAAAAACTCAGTAGTAAATCGATTTTTAAAAATTTACTTCATAACTAGAATAATAATATATAACAATAATAATAATAACAACATATACAATAATAATGTTTTAGATAAAAAAAAAGGAAAACAAAATGCATAACTTTTAATAGCGTAAACAAACGAAATAGCTTATTTTAAAAATGAACAGAGGATTCATTAAAAACAAAATTTGGTTTCTTATCACGTAGATATACCATCGGTGATATCGCTGCGTGCTTCGTTTTTTTTGGCCTTATTTTCGTATATTTTTGAAACTCACTTAACTCTTTAGTTTCTTTATACGTACTGGCGTAGAATGTAAAGAGATAAAGAGAGCAAGAAGATTCTCTTTGGATGTATTCGCACGAACGAGCACGTGTACCGAAGATGTCATTTACGCTCCTAACTGTTTGCAAATCCATAGTCTGCTCAAATGTAATCTTATTTACGAGTCGAAGTTAAGCGGACTAACAGTGTTTGCTTAGTTCCCGTCGACGAGACCGAAGATGCGTTTTCGATTTCTAGTCGCGTAGAAATGTATGTATATTAAAATATGACGGATATATGTATGCATATAAGGAATTTTTATGTTTAATTATTAATCTTTAAATTATAAATAAACGTTATCAAGACGCAGGATGCTTTAATAAATTTCACGAAATTCTTACATAAATCGTATTTATTCAAATAAAAATCGTTTCTATTAGTAAATTTTTAGCGGTATCGATCGGTTATCAGTTAATAGCATTGATAACGATTAACGAGCCATGACTCCAGTAGGTTTGTTCATTCGTTTGTCCTTAATGATATCATGTTATACATGTACGCCTGTGTCTGAAACTGGAGAACACCATAACTGGTAATTCACACGAATCGTTCTATCTTTATATTACTCGAACTTGTTCTCGT